>NC_136012.1:5280120-5405120 GCF_048128805.1 Centroberyx gerrardi
GCAACAGCAGAGACGCCACTCCAACAGACCTGCCAAACAGAAGCAGATGAGCCAAAGTCCTGCTTGACTGCCCTCTCACCTGCAGTCCACTTCTGAACTGCTGTCATCTCCCTATCCACTTTACAATGAACAACTGAATCATTTTATTTGAATACATTTATTTGCACACTACTGTTATAGTGTCTTTGCACATTTCTTCAAAACACACCTTTAGTCATGCAGTTATGGGTAACCTGTAGCCTAAAGCACTGAAAGTGTAATGCAATTAGTAAATACATGTTGCCCATTAACATTTTCTTTACCTCTATTACTATCAATATAATCAATATTCTATCTAAATCTAAATGTGGCTGTTTTTTCACTGAGAGACCATTTTGCTTTAAGTATGCCACTTGTTTTCTAAAAAAAACCAAGCGAAAGAATATTAAATTATTATTATTATTGTTATTCACTATGATGAAGGCTGATATTTGGCTATGAAGGACTAGTATGAAACAATAGTTTTCTCCCAAAACATTTTTTTATTTTTTTTGTTTTGACTTTCCATGATTTTTCTTTTTCTTTGGTTATGTCAAAATAGCACATATAGGCTAATGAAAACAAAGCATATATTGATAGACAAATACATAGATAATGAACTACAAATCTCAGAATGGACTACAAGCAAGAATCTTCTGCTATAGAGGTGGCTAGTCTCAAAGTAATCCTGACATCATCAAGGTTCCAGAAATATTTTGGCCGTTCATTTGTAGCACATGGTTCCACTCATTCAATCGATCAGAGAATTTACAGTGCGAGAGCAATGGATAACTAAATTGGATTTGCATTTTGAAATTTGAGAAAAGCTAGAAAAAAATCATGGGTACAAGGCTGTGCATTATGGAAACGCATGTGTCTGATGATAAAGAAGCTGATTCAACACAGAGGTTGAAACATTCACAATCACTGACAATTACATAATGGAGGGGTGAGAGGTGGTGGATAGGGTGTGTGTGTGTGTGTGTGTGTGGTGACAGATTTAGTTGAAGAAATACTGAGGGAGGGAGTGGCCAACTATCTCTAACATTTGCAAAGACCTAATAAGTTTTAGCCTAATTTTGACCTTTTTACTCCTATTTAGTCTCCATACACTTAACCAGGTTTTGATCCAAAGATTTTCTCCGAGACATACATATGCTGGGGCGGCTGATCAAAATGAGATTTTTTTCTTTCCTTTTTACATGTTCATGACAGTAATTGAGGCAAGCAGAGATGGTATTCAACTGAAAGAAATATCTACTTTTCCTTAACAATACAGTACAATACAGGGCATCTCATTACAAACGTAAACAAATCATGTTTATCTTAATAATCATGTTTCATTGCACTAGTATCAAAGTATCAAAAATATTTATATTCAGATTGTTGATGAAAGACTTGCTAAATTGAGTGTCACAGACTTGCAAGTCAAATTTACCACTTCCAAACTAGGAAGTAGGAGTTTTTACGAGGAGACCTTGAAGGCCACGTCACTCTTGTTTATAGTTTGAGGAGCAACTCCTTCCTGTCCATCAATCTGGACTGAACTGAACACATTGTTTAATGGTATTTGTACTAGTTTTATTGTGAATGCCTTGAGTGCTGACAAGGGTTCAGCTTCCTAATGGTAATGCTATAGCAATGCTGTGACATTCAGTGATTGTCTGTCAGTCTGTGATGGACTGGCAACCTGTCCCTACCTTCCACCCAATGCATTCTGGGACAGGCTCCAGCCCCCTGGGACCCTGAGTAGACATACGCAGGTAAAGAAAATGAATGTATGGTTTTATAAACTTGATGCTAAATGCCTTTGTCCTGGAGAAAAATGAATATCTGTAACACTGAGGATTTCCCCAACTCTCATTAAGGCAACGTTTCTCAAAGTGTGTGGCACGCCCCCCCTGGGGGGCACAGAGGCATGACAGGGGGGGCGCGCGTGACCGGGGGGGGGGGAAATGTAGTGCGGAACTAATGTTTTGACGTTGGAATATTTTTCATGGCGGAACAATAACCAACAAACCGTGCTTTCACGTTAGCAATGGTGTTCATTCAGACAGAGAGTCTGTAGGTTTACAGAATGGAGAGATCTTTGACAGGGATGAAAAGAAAAACAGGCGATGCTTCCGAGACAAACAAGACAAAGTGCGACGGTAATCTCATTGCAGCCACGAATGCAGTGATAAGACTTGAGCTCTCACAAATTGACTTGCTCATCTTTCTTGCCAAATATCTGCATTTGTTCTTTTTTTTTGCACAGATTGAACTTCTAGCAAAGTGATTGCAAATTTTATTTGATTTTTCTCTATTTTTGAAAAAGCACACAGACTGATGGAGCAATCTAGTGACAAATGTCACAAAAAGTGGTTTGATAAAGTTGAAGAGGAAATTTCTTTTTTTATTTGCACAACATAAATTACTGACAGAAAGGTGAAAGGAATGTTCATGATCTTGATGTTATTTCAATAAAGTTAAACTTGGCCCATTTTGTCACCATTTTGTTGGGGCGGGAGGCATGAAAATTTTTCTTCCTCCAAAGGGGGGCATGACAGAAAAAGTTTGAGAACCACTGCATTAAGGGAAGTATCATGGAAAGGAAAAGGGAAAAGAAAATCCTGATTTGCTGTCACAGTTCACAACATTTTCACATTTTCACTCGCATCCCTTTGTTTTTAGTTGTATCAGAAAGGTTAAGAAATGTTTTACTGCGTAGTCGACTCCCCCCTAATGTTTTCTATTGGCAGTGACAGGAATGCAGAATTACACTTGCATAAATTAAACTTTAAAAATGCCTTGGGGAGACAAAACATTGGGTCTGGTTTGCCCCTTTTAAGTTGATTCTTCCACATCTATTGTTAAATGTTTAAATCCCTTATCCCCAAGGATCCATGCATAATTGATGGGGATTCTTTGCTGGCACAATCCTGTTGTTTTATGCAGGTTGGTAATATAATGAAGGTTTGAAATGTAGTTGAGCTAATGCCATTGCACATTTACCTCCAGTCTCACACACAATGCAGTATCACTGGAATATTTTATGAACAGGTAACAACTGAAAGTAAAGTAAAGGAGGGATGCAAAGTGTATTTTAGACTGGTGTGGTTCAGGTTCAATAAATCACTGTGTAAACAAAGGCAGTAGTGGGGTGACTGTGGCCACATACTGTACAGACTAGCAGCTTTTGGGCGTTACAAATTTATGAACGAGAGAATGTATATATTTATATAGAGCAGATTAGATGATTAAATGTATACGGGCAAAGAGAGTCACACCACTGGATCATGTAGTAGCTGTAAACAACAGTAAATCAGTGAAAAGATCTTTGCTTTGAATGTTAAGTTGCAAAAACAACAACATGTTGTGTCAGAGCAAGCTTGGATCGTCTGCTTGTGTCACTAGAGAACATCCATGTCCAAGGTGGTCAGTTTCTCTGGCTACTACTCTTAATCTTACTACTTATAAAACTTGCACTTTTGAGTGATATGATTTCTTTGGAGTGCAACATCTGTGCTACTACAAAGCCTCAAAACTTTGCTCTCTCTGCCATTTTATTGAAAGGAAAATTTAACACATGCACTTAATTAACTTATACATATAGACAGATTAACTGAATTCACACTTAACTTCAGGATTCACTACCACTGAATGTGGTTGTGGAAGGCAGTTCACTTCATTGAACAGCATTAAGCTTTCAAATGAAAACTGATGTAGATTTAGCTGGAGTGTGTACGTGTCTAGTATTTCAACAGGGTGTGCCATACTGAAATTACTGTATTAATAATACTATCGCTGATTTTATACATTTTTCACTTAAATTCACATTAACCTATTGTAAACGGGGATATAATACAAGAATGTTGCCCATTTTCCCACAAAACACAGGGTTGTGGGCAATTTTCTTCTGTTTTTTTCATGCTGAAATGTGTGCACCTAAAGAGTGTTACAAAGCCCTCTATAACTATATATAATATTACCACAGCCTGATGCCTAACTTCTAAAGGTCAGTTGGCATAGACTCACAAATTACAGTACTTTGCACTTATAACTGAGGTCAGTGGGGGCAAGATTAGTTCCATGGCATTTTGTCTTTATTGGAGAATGGTGAATCACAGGAAGATTTATGACAAAGCCACAATGTCTGTAATAAATGACAATAGAGCTTTTAAATGAAGCTGTCTGAGAGCCACAAAAAAAAAAAAAAAAAACACATTGCATGATTGGGTTGGCAATCCCCTAAACACTGTGTTATGGAAACTTCCCAACAAAACCTTTTCCAGAATTTATTCTAACAACAAAGCTAGGAAGTCTTGTTTCACCCACATTTGAGAAAAACCTCATTATGCTAATTGCGCTATGCATATATGTTTTCAGACCATACACTATAAGCTTTGGTCCTGGTACATGGGCTGATGGAGTGTAAATTAAGTAAAATAAAGTAAAGGACAAAGAGAGCCATTCCATCAAAGGAACAAATAGAGCGTTGTGTTGGTTCATGCAAGCAGGTTGTCATGGGAACAGTTAGCAAGGCCAACACAGCAACAACCAGAACCATCAAAGTCACTGACAACAAAATATAAATATAGTTAGCCAATAATTAGTTCCGGTCCTCAGTTCTGACTGGCTGAGGCAAGCCCTTGTAAATACACAAATACACAATAAAGCATACACATGTGGTCGCATAACAGTTAATTGAAATATTAATGATATAATTAAACAAACACCTATGACCGCATAACAGTTAATTCTTCTACTAATCACCCTGTAATTGAAGCAGCAGTGGACAAAACCTTCAGACGGCAGGAAGAGAAGAAGAGGAGAAGGAAGATTTTGTCCTCTGTGTTGCCACTCAAGTCTCATGTAGACAGACAGAAGCCATGCTAGCTTCTACTCTAATCTCACAGTGAATTCACGCATGTCCTCGTTTGGTACGTCAAACTTCATCCGATAAGGAACAAGGTAAAAACAACTAGCTAGCCTACTAGCTAAGCTGTTACACTCTGCTACAAAACACAAGGGATAAAGTGTTGCTGTGCTCTTCACAGTGTACGACAGCAGCAAATGTCTGCACCTTTAAACTAGGGCTGCAGCTATCGATTATTTTAGTAATCGAGTATTCTACCGATTATTCCATCGATTAATCGAGTAATCGGATAAGAAATACTTTTGCTTTATTAAAGAGCAATAGTAAATATACAAAAGAGAAAATAAGACAGGTCTCTTAAAATGAATGAATGAATGAATAAAACTAATTGGGTTCCTTTTTAGAAAAATCAACATTTTTATTGCTTAAATTGCATACAATATTACAATGTGAACAATGACAATAAAGTTGAACTGAACTGAATTGAATTGAATTGAATTTAGTGCATTTAAGTGCCATATTACATTCTGGGTTTTAAAGAAAACATTTTCTGAAATGCAAAAACAAATAAATAAAAAAAATAATAAATTACTTTCAAATTACTTTAAAAAAAGGTATACATACAACCTAAAACTAAGGCATAAATTAAAATAATAATAATAATAATAATACATAAACATTGCCTTCAAGTTGTGCAACTTAACTTTCAGAACTACAAGTTTCAACCTAACTACAGCTCATGCAAAACATAAGCCTTTACTGTCTTCTTTCTTCTTTGTGGCATTTGTAGGAGGCATAAACGAGTGGACAGGAAGGTTGGAACAAGAGTCCATGCATACAATTTCATCACACATTTTTCTTCTGAGTGCTTTTACAAAGCCAACATGTAATGAAAGTTATTCATGAGAATACACCTCCTTAAATGTCTCTCTACATACTGGTGTGTGTGTGTGTGTGTGTGTGTGCGTAAGCCTTTAAAGGAGCATGTGGTTGCAATGAAGAAAAGTGAGCATATCAACATGCTCAGAACTGAGGCTTGCCCTGCGCTTTGATGCAATGTTTCCTGCTGCAGAAAACAGACGCTCTGATGGCGTGGATGTTGCCGGAATACACAGCAAGGACTTTGCCAGCTTTGCCAGCGTTGGATAGCGCGCTGCATTTGTTTTCCATCATGACAGCGGATTCTCCTTCTTGGACAGGGGATGTTCTCCGAAATACATCAAGACCTCCTTCTGCACAGTTTGGTTTAACTGCTGCTCCTCATCCTCTTCATCACTGGTGCTGGAGTCTGATGATCCCAGTATGTTGTCGAGGAACGATGTTGCACCCTTGGCATGCGTTACTGGGTTGTCTTGTGCTGTGCTGGAGGCTCCATCTGCACTAACGTTGGGCTGCCTCGCTTCCTTTTTGGCAGCAAGTGCCATGGTTTGTACTGTGCTTTGGACCTTGAATGCTTCGTCAGCAGGCAAGAACTTAAGTTTTCTAAACCTGGGATCCAGAGCAGCAGCAATTAGGACTGTGTTTGGAGATTCAGGTTGAAACACAGATAGTCCTTGCCATCTTGCTGTGATCTGTTCTGCCACAAGAGCCTGGTATGACCTTACTGGTGCAGTCTCAAAAGCTGAACTCTGTATGGACTTCTTAAGGCTTTGCACTAGCTGTGGAAGTGCAGAGAGGGTAACATATTGTTGCCCACTCAGAAACACCGTAGCTCCTTCAAATGGCTCAAGGGCCTGGCTCAGCTCCTCAATCAGGTTCCACTGTTCAGGCTTGAGATCAAGGTAGTGGTGTTTTCCTCTCAGAGTCACTGCTGGGTCCGAGAGTGCAGCAGTCACTGGCCATCTTTGTTCCAGCAGCCTGGATAACATGTGATAAGTGCTGTTCCAGCGAGTACTTACGTCTTGCACCAGCATGTGTTGCGGTGTGCCCATTTGCTGCTGCTTATCCTTTAGCTTGGTGCATGCCAGCTCACTCTTCTTAAAATGTTCGACAAGGCATCTTGCAGCAGCCACACACTTGGAGATAGCTTGGTGGTTCTTCAGAGCGCTTTGCACAACCAAATTTAGGGTGTGACCTGCACATCGCACTGATGCCCATCCATGCTTTTCTGCCAAAATCTTCACCGCTGCTACGACATTAGCACCATTGTCGTGGACAACAGCTTTGATTTTCTCTGGTGGAATGTCGAATTTGGCAATAACATCCTCAAGCCACTCTGCAATATTTGCAGCCGTGTGTCTCTCTTCAAGGGACATCGTTGTCAGGCTGTGGGACTCCATTTCCCAATCCTCCCCAAGAAAGTGACATGTCACCCCCAGATACGCCTCTGTAGCAACACTCGTCCAAATGTCGGTTGTGAGTGTAATGCTGTCAGTCTCCTTAAGGGTGTTCTTCAACTTGCCTTTGATTTCTTCATACTTTTTCTCCATCATTTTCATGAAGTAGGTTCTTGAAGGAAGCGCGTACCTGGGATTGAAAGTGGAAATCATCTTCTCAAAGCCTTCATCCTCCACCATGGACAGCGGGCGCATGTCTGTGACAATCATGTTCAAAATGCTCTCTGTGAACTCAGCTGCTTGCTCAGTTGAACATGATGCAGCTGTCCGCACAAAGCTGTCCATACGACGCTGTGATTTACTGAAAGAGAGGTAGAAATAATAATTATTATTGAAATTTATTACTAGGCCTAAATATCATACTGTAAGTTCATAAGACTGGCTAATGTACATTTATTTACTATGTTGAAGGGTTGCCCTGCACCTGCTGACCCTACTCACTGCAATCAAACTAAACTGAATATACCTGCTGTATTGGATTGGTGCATTTTAGGCTCCAATTGCTACTTACACCACCTGATATTTTGCTTTCTGGGGTATTTTATGCATCACTGTGAGGGGAGTAGGTGTGTGTGTGTGTGTGTGTGTGTGTGTGTGTGTGTGTGACTATCATAATAATAACATGAATGAAGCTCAGGCTTTCACAAATTGACTGCAGCATTTTATTTTCTGTGGTTATTTTCTTGAGCAAAACGTAGCTAACTTAGGGACATCATAACTAGCCGTTCTTGACTAGCCATTACATATAGCGATAATTAACGTACATTCTTTACTAGCCTTCATCTCAACTAGCAATCATATTGATTTACGTTAAAGTTACCTTGTCTCGGGTCCGCTCTGTGGACTGGATGCGTAGACTGGATGCTTTCTGCTGAGATGCTGAAGCATTGACATCGTGCTATTGTGGTAGGCTAGTTCGGTTTTACAATAGACACACTGCACAGAGTTTTTGTTTTTTTTCAGCTTGAAATGATCCCAAACTTTGGACACTTTCTGTCGTTTTCTCTGGCCTGTCTCTTCTCTTCGTTCGTCGCTATTTTCTCTCTCTCTCTCCATTTTGCTAGCAATTTTGCAATCCGCGCCATCAAATCACGTCTTCTTTACGTCACATGTCCACAGCGTAAGCGCGTTGTGCGACAGTAATAAGCATCCGTGCGAAACACAGTGAGCTGTATATAGTTATATGGATTAAACGAAGCTTCGATGCAAAGAATTTGCATCGATGATTTTTAGTAATCGAGTTACTCGAGTTTCTCGAGGAATCGTTTCAGCCCTACTTTAAACAGAGATTTGCATGCAGTCACGAGAGACGCAATTTTGGCTAGCTCGTTGCACTACTCCGGACTAGCTGGTTCTGTAGCGGGCTAGCCAGGGAGTTTTCCCAGTCTTTCGAAACAGAGTGAAAGAAAGACTGGTGTCCCACTAAGTTTGCTTTGAAAGTTGTAAAGTTGCAGGTTTTGTGATGTTTGAGTTTTTATGTACACCTACTGGTATGAGATGCAGCAAACGCTAACATATGCCATTTTCCAGAAAATTCCTGAAATAGTTCAACAAACAAGTTGAAGTTGGAAACAAGTGAAATTGTCTCACCCTACTGGCAGCATTTTTCACTTTTATGAAAAAGATTTTTAGACTCAGTACAAGACGACTTGGCTAAGTTGGATATATTTTTGCAGTGTAAATTCCAGGGTCTGATCTGTTCCCTGAAATATTGTACGCACTACAGTCAGAGGCCTTAAGATCAAGTCCTCTAACATGAACAAACATACTGGCAGTTGCATGCACATGTTGACATGGCAACCGTGCACAAAGACTTGGCTGGAGACTTGGCCAACCTCTGCCTGTGTATATGTACCTTGAAAAGAGTGAAAAGGGGGCTTTTGTGCAATATCATACAATATCATGGCAAAGGGGACTTACTGGTTAGAGAGACCTTCCTCTAAGACACCAAACCACTATGTACTCTCTCACTTGATAAGAGCAGCCACTAAATGCCAAAAATGTAAATGAAACTGTCAGGCTATAAATTAATATACACTACCACTGTAAACATTGCTACACAGAGATAATTAAATGCTTGCAAGAAATTGAATGGCAGTGTCTCTTGCCAAGTAGGTTGTACAAAATAACCACTATTTGGCATTCATATTTCCATAAAACATAATTCTGAGTGTGTTGTTATTCAGACAGGGATTAATATTGTCTATTCTTTCCATAGGATATATATTGTCAGCAAGGAATTGCCTCTTGGCAAATCAAAAGATCTAGTCAGAATGGCATGTTTTATAAATTGTCCCCAGCTGCAGCGTTCTGAACAGGCAAATCATGTATTTTTCCACTAACTTGGTATTGCCTTTCATGACATTACGTCATTTTGATGAGTTCACCTAGCTAGCTAACAAGCACTAATTAGGTAAGCTTAATTGAAATGAGACATTTTTTATGAGCTTACCATTGACGCCAACGATGGATACAACCATTCTCCAAGAATCAAGCACCATTTATGAGAAGTTTATTCCTGTAGATTTTCAAATAAAAGTTGTAGAGAACTGGAAAGCTTTGAATGTCTGGAATCAACTTCTCGTCCATATTGCACTTGTTCATGAAACAAAATCACATAGGTAGGGAAACAAGGAAGCATGGAAATCTGATTGGCTGTTGACGACCGATGACTGATGAGTTCAGACGTGGCCAACTCTGTGTGGTCGACAAGCTTGTTGACCATCCACACATCGGTCGAGTTGGTCACTCAGCTCTGTAGGAAACAAATGGTGACTCGCTGGTCATGTTGCTCACAGTATGAACACACTGTTACTCAGTTTTCGGCATCTGCACCGAGTCAGACTCGTACAGCGTTATGGGTACATTTTGATGTCAGCAAAATATATGGTGACGACCGATACTTCCTATTCCTATTGTGATCATCATTTATTTCCCCTTTATTAGAAGTAACCTACTATTCCTCAGTCAAAGTCAGTTGGCAGACAAATCTTTTCATACTGTTTTTTGCTGCCGAACCATTCAGTCTGTGGGTGGGACACCAAAGGTAGGAATATTCTGTTAACTGGTTTATTCATGGGAACATGGAGACTCAATCTTAGGGTATCAGTGGTTCATGTTAACAGCTTAACCTGAATAAGACCTTGACCGGAGTATAGCTAATAGCTGGGCTACTCTGTCCATGCCAATGTAACCACTGAGTGGCCAACAAGATCACGGTCTCACAAAGGTAGCATCTCAGTTCTGTGAAACGGCTTTCAGGACCAGCATTTCATGTCTAGACCTAGTTTAATGAATATGTCTGAGAAAAGCAAATAGAACATTGCATAGTGTCAATGTCCTGCAGAAACCTTGTATCAAACATGTACCACAATGTACACTTTACAGGAACTGAGAAGGAACTGGAGGATTTTCGCATTGACGCCCATGCTTCAAATTCTATAAAGCATGCAGCATCGTGAAACATTTTCCCTACATGTGGGGAACAAAGTCTACTGCCAATCACAGCAAAGTTTCATATAAAAGCTTTCTGCAGGACATGTGATTAAGTTCATTTTAGGTTGGCAATTGCTCAAAAACGTTGTCATGGGAACAGTACACAAAAGACTTTCCTAGACTTAAGACAACTTCAGCCTGTGCAGCAAAGTGAATGTATTTTATCCTGTGTGGACCTTTTGATGCACTATGCCCTTTTTTCCCCCGCTTGTTACATAAGTTGGAATGATGTGTAACCCGCAAAGGCAATGGGTTTTATTCTTCTTTAACAAGGGTTCATTTCAGTATCCCTAATCTGACTCTATAAGACCTCTTTTTCGTCTAGATCTTCCTGTCGCTTCCTTTTTCTCTCTCAGGGGCCTTGTAAAGAGCCCAATTTCATACACTCTGTTTCCTGCTCTTTATTACCCTCCCTCTCTTTCTTTCTATCTCACTTTAACTCTCCCCTCTACTTTCTCCCCCATGCTCTCTATGTTCCCACCTACCCTTCATTACACAACGTGGCCTGGTGGTAATAACCCAGGATGTGGACAGCAAATCATCTCCTCTGTTCCGAAGGTTCATGGCATGATGCACGCTGACCTTAAGCTCAGGAGCAAACAGGAGAGAATGAGAAACCTCATGGCTGGAAATTGTTCTGTCTTGTAACCTAGGTACCACAGTAATGCATCAGTCAAGTAATAGGGCAAGTATTGGAATCTGACCCCGTCTTTGCAGCAGTGAAATACCTTTTGCTTTTAACGTGCCTCAACACCTACATTAGAAAGGTAGAGGAAGGGTATTTTTACTTGTACAAACAATATATGGTTTTGAATATAGAGGCTTTGCAGTTGTGTCACAAATCTCCTACAGTAGCTTGAGAAGAGCCAGCTCATTTTAACCTAAACAAACGGTTCATTTTTGAATGTGTTAGCGAGCTAATTAGCCAGCAGGCTAATTTAGCAAAGGGACCAAGGTTAATGTTAACATGGAACTACCAGCCACGGCTAATGCTAGCTTCTACCAGCTACTGTGAAAATCAGATGTGTTCATAACAAGACAGTGACAGTTAGCTAAAATACTACAATTTGCTTAAACCTGCTGTATGTAGGTTTCATTACACAGTTTGAATTCAGCAGAAGTAATCCCCATGTTGGGTGAACATACAGTGAACATACAGTGGCTCTCAGTATTCAATCCCTCTGAATTTCCCCAATAAAGTGCTACCTTTGGACGTTTTACTGTTTTACAACATGGAATCACAGTGGATTTAATTAGGCTTTTTTTGCCTCTGATCAACAGAAATATATCTATAATGTCAAAGTGAAACATTTTTACAAATTGATCTGATTAAAAATCTAAAACAGAACATAATAGATTCCATAAGTATTCATCCCTGTTGAGTCAATATTTAGTAGAGCCAACTTTGGAAGCAATTACAACCTTGAGTCTATTTGGGAAGGTCTCTATCAGCCTTGCACATCCGGACGCTGCAATTTTTGCCCATTCTTCTTTGCAAAATTGCACAAGCTCTGTCAAGTTGGATGGGGGCCATGACTGAACAACAGTTTTCAAGCGCTGCCACAAATTCTCAATTGGATTGAGGCTGTGACTTGGCCACTCCAGGACATTGACCTTTTTTTTTGTTTTTGTTTTTTTTGTGTGGTGTTGGCTTTGTGTTTGGGGTCATTGTCCTGCTGGCAGTTGAGTCTTCTCCCAAGTCGTGTTTCTCTTGCAGACGGTAGCAGGTTCTCCTCCTGGGTTTCCCTGTACTTTGCTGCATTCATTTGACCCTCTATCTTTATGCTGCAGAGAAGCATCCCCACAGCACTATGCTGCCACCACCATGCTTCACAGTAAGGATGCTGTGTTCATGGAGATGTGGCGCCAAACATAGCGCTTAGCAGTGAGGCCAAAAAGCTCAATTTTGGTCTCATCAGACCATAGAACTTTATTCCACTTGGTCTCAGAGTCTCTCACATGCCTTAAGGCAAACTCTAGCTGGCTTTCTTTTTGCCACTCTCCCATAAAGCTGAGACTGGCAAAGTGCCCGGGCTACTGTTGCAGCATGCACAGTAGACTGCAACCCCATTGGCCTATTGTGCCCTTCTCACCTGGACACTTGGTTTTTGAGGCTGTTCTAGGCAGATATAGTTGTGCCATATTCTTGACTTTTCTTTGTAATGGACTTTAGTGTGCTCCGAGGGATATTCAGTGCCTTGGAAATGTTGTTATATCCTTTATACGTCTGATTGGTGCTTCTCAGTAACCTTATCTTGGATTTGTTTGGAATATTCCTTTGTCTTCATGATGTAGTTTTTGTTAGGAAATGTACTAACCAACTGTGAGACCTCCCAGATGCAGATGTATTTAACTTAAAATCATGTGGCAAAAAAAGGCATACACGAGATTTTTGCGAGTGACTACCATTTTTCTGAATGAAAGTGGATGTCATTATGTATGGTACACATTAGAGCAGAGTGGCAACAATACAGGAAAAGGGAGTCACTCCACTCCTCCAATCTCAGTTTAGACAGTATTGTCAATGCATTTGGCAACACTGGTAACTGGAGGCGACAATTTATCGGTCAAGTTTTGATAAACCACCACCAACCACCATCATATTCTCTTTCTTCTGACGAACCTGGTACTTTTAAACGACATGCTGTCTGTGAACTGTGACATTTGTTTTGCTCCCACACCGCAGAACTGGTGGGAGCAACTACAACGGGAGAAAACAAACTGGATAGAAAAGAGAAAGGCGTCCTAAAATGTTGTACAATCACTGTAGAGACTGGTAGCAACAACAGTGAATTAACTACCCTGTAAGTACCCAGATGGGCTGTGTATATGTTAATCTTCACAACCCTATAATAACCACTTTGAGAGAAACTGCTATCTGAAATTCATCATTCAACATGATTAAGTATAAAAGAACCATTCTGTAGAAGGGTTATTAATTACTACTTTGCCAAGCAAGAATTTAATTTACCTACAATCCTTAACAAAAATCGATTTTTGTTTTTCTTCAATATGAGTAAGTATGAGAAGTTTAACTTCAAGTGGTGGAACAAAAGTTTTCCTTTCTAAAGCTGTGGTTTGCTGACCCATATTTAAGGTCTGGATCTGTATATTTAGTAAAATCATACCTCTTCAGCTAGAGTTTTTTTCTGATACCCAGGTCTGAAAAGCCATATTTTTTGCAGGCGCACATAGAGCCAGCAATGTATGAGCTAACTGCAGTGTATTAGTTGTGACCTTTCCAGATGCACTAACAAGGCAGCCAGGCTGCAATGAGTCGGCACTGCAGCGCTAAAACCTAATCACCCACAATAACCTTAGTGTGAGAGAGAGAGGGAGAGAGAGAGGGAGAGAGAGAGATAGATAGAGAGAGAGAGAGAGAGAGAGAGTCTGCAGAAAATCAATTGTCACATTGAGGCGGCAGATAACTGAAACTATGATCAAAATAGTCTTTTCTTCTACATTCTCTAATTGTGTTAACTTCTTGTAAATGAAATAATACTGAAGTTTAACAATTCACCAATTCGCTGGGGACCCTCTGGAACCCCCTCAAGGACCCCTGGTGGTCCCCGGACCCCACGTTGAGAACCACTGGTCTAGTGGTTAGAGAGACCGTTCTTCAATGACCGGATGAGTTCAAACCCCCGTGTTAGCTAGCATCTGCCATGCTGAAGTGTCCTTGAGCAAGACACTGAATCCCTACCAGCTCCAGCACTGCTGTTCTGTAGCTTAGCCTGACCTCTGACCTCCCTGTGGAGGTGGGAGAGAGAAAAGAGAACTTCCCTACAGGGAGCAATAAAGTATCACATTACATTATTATTAGAAAGCTAAATTAGATAGCTGTGTGAGTGTAAGAAGGAGATAACTTCCCGGGAACTTTCACAAGGAGAAAGAGAGGGGAGAGAGAAATAGCGAGTGAAATAGAGATAGAGAGAGAGAGAGAGGCACATGAACTAACCAGTCAGCATTAGCATTGACCTTTCCCAATGCCTGGGCAGAGCCAGCCAGGGCTAACGCAGGGACCGGTGATACTCTGCTAAATGCTAGCATGTCACAACCTATCTCATCAAATTCTTAATTCAACCTTTCCCCTGCCCCAATGGGCTCTGGATGTAATAAGCAATATCTTTATCGCACAAAAAGGCCAACATACCAACAAGGTTTTGTGTGTGTGTGAGTGTGTAAAAGATAGAATGTGTGAGAGTATGTGTTGTGTATGTGTGTATATGCGATGGAGTGTGTGCTTTGCTGCTGGAATGGTAATACTCTCACGTACAGAAAGCGAGAGGATATGAAATAATATGACCAAAGGAGTGTGGCATTTGGAAAAACAAGCCCCAAGACTGCCCGCAATTTACCTTTCTATACGGCTGTTTTATTTCAATACCAAAGAGTATAACCTAAAAGTGAAAAAAAACACCCTGCAGCAGAATTCATATGAGGCAAAAGAACACACTGCCAGCGTTTGCTTATGCTTATCTTTATTGGCCTTCATGTTAAACCCTTCTGGAACAATGGGAGCAGAAAAGAAAAAACACATTTGACTGTACATTATTCCAATGACTTTAGTAGAATCAATGTTTGTGAACATTCACCCTAAGCTAGAGGGCCAAGACTCTAATCTGTGATGTCCTCAAGAATCACTTTCTGATTCTCGATTGACACTGAGTGGAAAGCTGGCTTTGTAGACTCATAGAAAAGTTTTTGAGTTTGTGTATTCAAATCAACTTGATTTCATCGTAGCATTAATGATCTTGAATTTGGGCATGTATCCATAACCCTGGAAAAAAGTGATGGGTCGATTCACATATCAAGCATTCCTTTGAACGATTCTTAGAGTGATTCAGTTGAATCGGTTTGCCAATGAACTGAATCAAAACTTCAAATCGGCAGACTGCGCTCCTTACAGTTCTAAGCGAGCCAATGTGCTTGTAAAGGTGATGTGATTGTTATCTGCCTGACTTGGCAATAACTTCAGTGCTGGCTTGGTACTCTTCAAAAATGGGTGTAATAAAACACAGTTGATATTGTACGATTCATGAGTTGGTAGCTCAGTTGCTGAATCAGACTCAATGAACCCTTCAGCCACATAGGCTGCGCCACCTTTTGGTCAAAAGAGTGATTTGTTCCCTGGACTACTGCTTCACTTAAAGAGTATCTGAACCCCAAACCCAAATCTGTGGTGAAGCCTGACACCTAATGGTGAAAAGTAGAGTACTGAACTGGCCATCTGCTATTGTCTGGTCTTTGTGCCAGGTGATATACGCTATAGAAGGTGACATCACCTGGCACCAATGACCAGCCAATAGCAGATTGCCAGTTCGGTACCCTACTTTTCACCATTTGGGTTTTGGGTGGGGATTTGGGTGGGGTTTAGTTACTCTTTAATGAATCAATTCTATGTGTTGGTCGGTGAGTGTTTAAACATTTCCGTTTTTTACATGAGACAATTGAATGGACACAATAGCAAATTCTGAATGACAGCTGAATCTGACACTCTATTTGGCCAAGGTGTTGAGTTTGTACAGCTGTAAACAAGTCCAACTTCATGAGGGTAGACAGATCTACCAAATTTATCATTATTTGAGACTTCAGCTGACTGTCTGTCTTGTTTTGTGATGGTACGACTCTTCGTTCATCATGTTGCAGGGTGAATCAAATGAACTGATCTTGAATCAAGTCATTACTGTCAATGCTAATTAGTGTACAGCCTGAAAGAATGGACCACCACCACTGCAGGAAAACTGTTTTTCGAGTAGTAGTACAATTTCTTCTAGGGCAGTTCGGTGTGTGATAGTGAATTTCAGCTCGTTCCAACCACTAATTCACCCATAAGAGACCAAATCATTGCATCATGACAACATTGATTTCTCTGTATACAGCACATAATAGCATTTATGCAATCAATACACATTATTCTGCAGAGTGGGGCCTTTTGTGATTGCAAGAAAACATACACAATAGGCAAATGTCTGGGCAATTTGTTGTACGGTGACGATCAGAAGGCAGTTAATGACTATTGGAAATCATAGCAATTCCACATAATTGGGAACCTATTCAGCGGGTTCTTGTAATGTGTTTCAACATAGATGGGAATTTAACATGAGGGGGGAAGGAGAGCAGGAGAAAGGATAGAGAGAAAAAGGAGTAAGATAAAGAAAATATTGAAAAGCCTGGCGAAAGCTTTAAACAGTAAATGTGTTCTTTGAATTTGCACATGTATTCCTGTTTGCATGACTCTTTTAAGGTTTGTGTGTTCATTTATTTGTATGTGTGTGTGTGTACAACAGTTCGATTGATATGGGTTTTTGCAGGCCAATGCTGATATTTTTGCCGATATTTTGTCCCAGTGTTCAGTTTCATAGTAATGGCTAATCGGCTGTGTGGCTGGCAGCTGGTGCTTGAGGAAAACACTGCTTCTTGTGAGAGGAAGCTTCGGGAAAAATATTTGATTTTAGCCAATTAAAACACAGCTTTGTGGTAAGCAAAGGAAAGCTGACGCTGGATTGGCTAGAACAGAACAGGTTGTCATGCTTCAGTCACTCTTTAGAAGTCCCACCCAGACAGTTATGTTGGCACACTATTCCACATTTTGCACATTTTCCATTGTGGTCACATTTGTGACCAGTGTGCACACAGTCATGTACATGACTGTGTGTGTGTGTGTGTGTGTGTGTGTGTGTGTGTGTGTGTGAGAGAGAGTGCTGCGTCATTGAGATTCTATCATCTCCTCCATGCATCTGTTATCCAGATCTGCTGCGTCAGTAGAACCCCATCCATCCATCCCTCCCTCCATTCCTGCATCCCTTCCTCACGCCTCCCTCCGCTCTTAATTCATTCCTCCACTCTTCCCTATCCACTCGAAGACACTTTATCCCTCTTTCCCTCCCCTCCATTCATCCATCCTTTTTGTATACATTAACTCCGACGCTCGTCCCCATCCTTCTTCCCTCCCTCTCTCCACTTTTCCCTCTACCGACTGTGACACTTGAAGCCTGTCGGGAGGAGTTGGTTAGATTGCTGACACCTGTCGTTTCGCTTTATCTATCTGTCTAAATTGGTATTAAATAAAGTGGCGATGGCAGAACATCTCCAACCAAACCTGGTCTTTGTCAGTCAGCCTCCTCCCATATTAACCCCGACTATATAGACATGTCATATAATAAGGGTATTCTCTCTATGTGATATGGGCTTTATGGCTTGTTTGCACTACTTTTGCATGTGTTTTCCTTTTATTGTTCCTGTGTAAAATCACATTGAGTTTACTTGTGTGATCTATCTATCTATCTATCTATCTATCTATCTATCTATCTATCCATCCATCCATCCATTCAATACAAAATGGAAATTCATCTCTCTCTCTCTCTCCCTCTCTCTCTCTCTCTCTCGTCAGTAGAAATAGGGGTCGCTCAATCCATTGTTTGTCACTACAGAGCCTCAATTACTCCTGTCAGCCTCCCCTCCATGATTCTCCATGGAAGACCATTCATCTCCTCATCCAGTGCCAGTGTATTCATAGATTACACATCTTGTCATTTGCTTTCTCTCTCTACGCCTCTCTCTCTATTTCCCTCTCCATCTCCCTCGCTCCCTTCCTCTCTCGGTCTCTCTCCTCATGCGCCTTTCTTCCTATCCACCTGAATTGTTCAATTTTCTTTTCTCTCTCTCTGCCCATCCGTCTCCTCCTCTATCTTCCTTTCTGCCTGCCTGAGTTTCTTTACATCTTTTTGCTCTCTCTCTCTCTCTCTCTAATGACTTGCTGATGGTTCGTATCAGTAGATCAATGGGGCAAAGACAGTCACATGACTGCTGCCATTACATTTAAATACGGAGGGAGGTGAGCGAGGGAGGAGAGGGAGAGTTAAATAGATGACAAAATGACTCGTATAGTCCTTGAGCGTTTTCCTCATATAGTCTTTTTTAAATGAACGAAAAGCAAGTTCTCTATAAGTGGACCAAACAGAGAACCCAGATCTGTAGTCCCAGCTCGCATTCTTTTCACACCTCCATTTTCCTTCACAGCTCAGTCCCCCTTAAAGCTGTTATGAACCTCAATTTGCGCTGCATGAATTGGAAACGGTCATAATGTCATCATAAAGCCAAAGCCGAAAGGGCCCGGCGTCGAATCTGATTAACTTTATCCTGAAAGTGAAGCCTAATCATGGTTTCTAAACTACCTTTTTCAAAGACTACCTAATTTGACATCCAGCCCATTATTCATCCCCACCACATTGTGTTGGGCAGCAGGGAGGCCCAGCGGTTAACCCCCAAGGAGACTCCGGCCATTCTGTCCGTCTTTGGTTATGATTTTACCAGCTCAGACAAGGGCAAACTCTTTGGTCGTGAATGATGTTTGGCATGTCGGATCATTCAGTGTGACAGGGACGGACGGACGATGAAAGGTGCCATGTGTAGCATTTTAATCATCAATATATCACTGTCAAATTAATAGTGATACCTTGGTATGATTACTGTAAACACAAGAGACCATGGTGGAGATGATCGGTCGCCTCTATCTCACGTCAGTGGTATTGTTAGTGCTAGTGTTTCTCTAAATTAATACCACATTTCCCATAAACCCTATTCCTTCTTGGATGTTGCTTCTTCAGTTAAAGGTTTTCTCTTTGTCTTTACTGAAGAGGACAAACATGTTGGAAGTGATTTTTCCATCGGCCTTTCACTCCCACCATCTGCTGTTTCCAGAATCTCTGAAAGCTTCAGCTCTGTTTGCTCTGAAGAAAGAGCCTTCCTGCTTTGTGCCGTAAAGCAATCCAGCAGATTTCCCGCCAAATCTGACCTGGTGGCTGACAATGTAAAATGCAGTGTAGAGGCTGGTAGAGGCTGACAGTCTTCTCAGCAATGGTCTTGTTTGTTTACAGTAATGAATAATGTCTCAAAATGAACGTGGTGATGATTTATTGATGTTAAAATGCTAATGCTATGAAAAACGCTAAAGGTAATGGTATAGTGTGGATGGTGTTACGACTGTTTATGACTCCACTGTGTTTATGACTCCCTTGTGTCACCAATAAGAACCTGGCAGGCAATGACAACATGCTCATGTGCCAGTATGGATGTAAACAACAACTAGAGAAGGCCATTTGACACCAACCTGCATCTTGCTGAGTCTGACAAGACTGATATCAACGTTTATACTTGGGTCCCATCACACAATCTGACATGCAATAAATGCAAAAGACTTTAGGCAAAGGTTTGATCCATGTGGTAACTTAAATGTCCACCAATAGCCATGTGTCTTTGAGCAAGACACTGAAATCACACCTGCTGAGTGACTTTGGATAACAGCATCAGCGTTGTTACCTTGTAAAAAGGTGCTGACGAGTAACTTTACATCAAGATATTTACTGCTGCTGTCGCCCCGCACATTTCCCGAGCTAATCCACAAATGAGCAAATGAAAGCGCTCGGGGTGATAAAGCCCCGTCGCCAAAAGCAGACTCTAAAGAAAACTGACCTGTGTTCAACCTCCCACGGAAGGCTGAGCTCGGCTTGGCGCGCAGCGGTCTCGGTTCATTCCGAGTGCTCGCATATCTGCGACAAATGCTGACTAGAGAAAGCGAGAGAGAGAGAGAAAGAGAGGGAGAGAGAGAGAGAGAAAACGTTAAATAGATCACTATATCACTATGGCCATAAATGACACAGCTTCAGAAGACTTTCGCTATATAGAAAGAGGGGGAGAGGGAGGTGCGGGGGTGGGAGGGAGTGAGGGAGGGGAGGGGTGGGGTGGGGTGCGAGGAGAGATAACAAGAGTAAGTGTTTACAGACCTTTTATTTTCCCATCATCCTCGGCGGTGGAAACGAGAACATCCAGCGCCAGCGACAACAAAGGGGACAAAAATATCTAATCACACCCTGTCAGGAGGATAATAACATCAAATTTATTAATATCTACAGACGTACACCACCGACAACAACCGCCGCACACATACAGCAGGCACTCACACACACACACACACACACACACACACACACACACACACACACACAGACACCTCCACAGGAATATCTAGAGACACTATAGAGCATATTATTTTCTAAATGAGCCTCATTCATTTATCTGGCATAATGTGATAAATTAACATATGTGACGCGTTCTATCAATTTCAGTCGGAAGTCGCAACGGCGCATTTGTGGATAAATGTGATTTTATGAGAAAAGATCGATTTTTGGCTGTTTTGGGGTTTCATCAGATTTTAATAAAATAAAGCCTTGGCTTTCATTCTGTGTAAAGATTATTGTGAAATTCAAACGCTAAATATAGTTTTGAAGCTCATAAAGGTAGGGTGACAAGCAGAACTACTAGCTTAGTTTGTCAACAAAGCTCGCATTCCTCATGTTGCCAGGTTCGCGGTTTTCAATGTAACGTTACTTGGAAATGTTATAAATGCTGTAGGACTTAAAACGCTGTTTATAAAGTTTGTCAGGGTTGTATTGTGGAGTTTTGTTATTGGTTTGTTATTTTGGACTAGTTTCATTGATCATTGGGCTGTTTATGGGTTGGGTTTAATTGGCACTGGGAGGGTTTTGTCGCTAAGAACCTGGCAACACTTCTCCCCGTCCCTCTCTCCCTTACTATGTGTCCCTTAAAATTATGAATGAAAATCTGCATAGTAACAGGTTGACCATCGTTCACTTTATTGTCTAATCAAAATTATTGTTTCATCCGCGGGAAAACGTAGTTGTCAGGCATCTCAACCTGTGTGTGTGTGTGTGTGTGTGTGTGTGAGAGAGAGAGAGAGTGAGAGAGAGAGACAGAGAGAGATTGAATTGAATTGATATTATTAAAAGACATAGAAATGAATTCCCGTGAGGCAGAAATTGCTAGATTACTAAACTCAATTTTCCGACTGACGCGCAATGGACTGATATAATATCAGACTACTTTTTAACTCCGGTGCCGGTGGATGCGCGACCTGTCGCGAGTGACACCGGTGCGTCTTCCTCAGAGTCGGACAGTCCACACACCAACAATACGAGCCCTGAGGCTACAGGCGGAGAGACTGAAGATGAGGAGGAAGATATTTGGCTTATGGCAGACCCGCGGCTGCGGCTCTCCAGTCTGTAGAAGGTGCCTATGTAAGCAAAGATTGTGGCCACGAAATCCAAAAGGCCCGCGACTATAGGTGCCACTGTAAATGCACATGCACAATTGCAAATGTAATGTTAGTATGTTATGTTATGTTTGAATGATTTCTTTATCTGAATAAAGGTCTCAGAACTGACTTCAAACTTTGAGGCCCTTTTTCTCAAAAACATCGTTTGGAAACAGTCAAGACATCAAGGGGTGCATCTCACTCAATCTTTGGAGTACAAAGATAATTTTGATATCACCAGAAAGCTTAAATTCTCCTCTTTCCAACAGTGTATTAAACTCAAAATGCTTTGAGGGGTCAATGTGACTGGAAATGATAGAGCAGGTCACATATGCACTAGCTATAATAAGCATGTAGGTACACACACACACCCCCAAACACAAATGCATGCACACACTTGTTCCGCATTCCTTCACACACCCTGATAATGACGCTTTGTGATAAAACATTTCCACTCCCCCCTCTGCCTACCATACGTCCGGTAATGAGTTTTCTACTTATTAATGAGAGAGGAGAGCCGCATATTGCCGCAGCCTTCTAACATACAAGAACCTGTTGACATAGGGATTATAATTAGAGATGATAGCGTGCGCGTGTGTGATGATAATTAGACTCGGGGAGGATAATGTCACAGGACGTACGGGTCAGTTTCCTCTGCGGCGCTGAAATTACCTAGAAGGAGAAAGCGGGAAAAAGAGAGGTAAGAATGAGAGAGAGAGAGAGAGAGAGAGAGAGAGAGAGAGAGAGAGAGATGCATTTCCATTTTATATTGAATAGATATTTGCACAGCACATTTCATACACAAATAAAGTCAATGTGATTTTGCATAGGAACAATCAAAGGAAAACACATGCAAAAGTAATGCAAAAAAGGCATAAAGGCCATATTATATAGAGAGAATATCCTTATTATATATGTCTATACATGTAGTCGGGAGAGAGAGAGAGAGAGTAGTTTAGATGAAAATTCAGATATAGAGTATTGAAAATAATGCATGCAATTACAGCATATGGAGAATAATGCAATAAATAAATAAAAATACAGTGTCTTCGTTGCCAGATTTACAGGTTTGAAATACATGTACAAGTGTGTATCATTAGCTATTCACATTACCAGGTATACAGGTATACACATGGAAGAACATATATGCAGAAATGTGTCCAGATGTGCAAATGTGCATGGCTAGCTGTTCACATCACATCATATATACAGTACTGATGGTTGTAGCATATGTACAGAGGTTTGTTCAGAAATAAACGAAGATATGTACAGGAATATGTACAAGTCTTGTGCATGGATGCAGAGTAGTTTAATAATAATAATAATAATAATAGGCTTTACTTTTAGTGTATCTAAAGCCTAAAAAAGTGCAGATGTACTAAGTAACCCAGAGTATAAGAACAGAGGAAAACAGTCCATGCGAATCAAACTCTTTGGAGCCATTTCTTGTTCTCCTTCTTTTTCTAGACCCTCTTTTTCTGTCTTCCTCCTGTCATTAAAAACGGAGGCAGTAGTGGAAACAACAGAGGAAGGTTTGAATGCATTTTCTGTGTTGAATTGTAAAATCTCGACCTTACACAATTTTCTCTTGGTGGTGATCTGAGCAAATTTCATTATCTGGTGAGAACGTGTTTGACGAAACGCAGAGGTTGGGGCGGTAATTCATCAATTACATGAGATCCCCATGTCATACCGGTCCTGTGCGAATAGGGCTTAAGATGGAGCTCAGTTTGGACCTCGTCCTCCCCTCCGCTCCTGCCTCTGGGGAGTCCGGGCTCAGCCCCCGCGACACAGCTGGTCTTTTTTCTACCGGCTTGTTGCGGCTGCCGGCATCCCAGGTGTTGCTGCTGCCTCCCCAGCATGAAGCAGCAAAACACAGTGCAGTGGCCCCCGACCGGCTGCTAGAAGGTAATCTGAAGAGCAGTCTACTCTGTCCTTTGTTGTAGAGTGCATGCTCTCAATTTTGGAGCTGTTTTCCATTCATATAGACACTGATGATGTACTATAATGAATGTATGTATTATATGTATTATTAGATGTATTATATAATGAATAAGACTGTTCGAGAGTCGGTTCTCAATTCCCAAATATCCCAGGCATTTGGGGATTGAGATTTGAATCGACTCCCAGCCCTAATAATGAATGATTTCAATCATCTCAGTATGGTTTGAATGTATTTGACAGGGAAAAAAAGGACAGTAAATAAACTCAACCAGTCCTGACTACAGCTGAACTGGGAGAGAGAGAGAGAGAGAGAGAGAGAGAGAGAGAGAGAGAGAGAGAGAGAGAGAGAGAGAGAGAGAGAGAGAGAGAGGGTAGTGGGGTATAATTCGTGTCCCTAACCGTCTCGCTGACAGTATCGGCTTCTCAGCAAAACACCATTGTGTTTTTAGGAGCCTTAAGCTCTGTCCAGATGGGATTAATATTACAAGACAATGTGTTTTATGTATTTTTATTATTTCCACATCAGTGATTTCTATGAACAATCTGCACAGGATAAATCTGGTCCATTATTCCCCAAGAAATACTGAGGAGGTGGTACATGGAAATAAGTCACACACTACATCATCCTACAGCTTTTCAACACAAAAAACACACACTCACTGTTGCTCTGCTGGTGAATATACACAGTGAGAGTCCAAATAAGAAGGAGCTTCTTTTTAAATTGGCATGCCAAGTATTGGTGATTTGCATCAAGCATTTTGCCTGAAAAATACTATGCTTGTGCGCCCTGTAATAATCACAAGTAATGTTATTCACAGACGACAAAAAAAACAAAACACTGAATTATGCAGGTGAAAATTACATTACCCCGATATTCCAGTAAAACTAATCCCGTCTAGACAGGGCTTTAGTCACATATACGGAATGTAAGGACTTCCAGCTCTTTCCATGCAATAGAGAGAGCAGGTGAATGCAGGAGATAGCTATGATCCTGTATTGATTTCACCACTGCGAGCATGAAGGGGAGGTGTGGATGAGGGGCAAGAGACAGGTGAAAAGGGGTTTTTAAGCCTCGAGACAGGGATTGTGCAAAAGGGTTGCAACTAAATATGAGGAACGTTTTCTTAATGTTTTGTACAGTGAATATTCCAACTTAACATGAACAGTGGCGGCATGTTTCCTCTCGTTTATCTGTATCAAGATTAATGTTACATATGATAAAGGTTAACAAGCTGGTTACCATCACTGTGAAGCAGTCTGGAGTCTTTTTATTTAGCGCTCACTTTACCATGCGAGTTGACTGGCAACATACGCTTATTTACAGCGACAGCCTCGAGGACCAAACTAGTTCATTTTTGGCACATTTTGCCAATATGTGCCAGTCACGGCAATTCTGCTGGAAACCTCTGGCAAATCCCAGATGTTTGGCCCCAAATTAATTTGCATATATTTACATGTCAAATGCGATGCTGCAAATCAGGGCAACTTTTATGTAAATTTCTGTCATTGTCTGCTAGAAGCAGATTACTTATTTATTATTTGTTTATTTTTAGAGGTAGTTTGCCAACTTTGGAAGTAGTTAAGCCAAAGTTCAGACAGCGAGCTGCTGCCATGCAGTTCACTGTGGGAAAAGTTGTGTCGTTTGACTCATTTCATTTTGACTCAGCTGTCAATGGTTTGAAATGGTTGAAGCCACATTGTTAACAATATGCATGCTTGTAGGATGAACGGCTATGAAGCGTTTGTGATGTTCGCATTCTCTGCATATGCTGAATAGCACTTAATGTTTCAGGTAAATAGTAAAAAAAGATTAAAAATAGTTAAATTACTTGCTTAGTTATTGTCATGTTTCTTTGCATGGGCGCAGCAGTTTCACTTGTGTAATACTCATAATCATATATCAGGGACTCAGATGTGCCACGTACATATTAGGGGAGAGCGGGGCGAGTTGTCACATCATATTGTTAGAAACTGTATCAGAATGTGTTTGTCTATGCATTCCAGGATGGGTGAGGGGTTATTTCACCGTGTGTGGTGGGTGTCGATTTCTGAGATGAAGTTGGTTTTTTTTTTTCAATACAAGAATATGTTTTCCATGTTATTATTGCATATATACTTCAGAGGAAATGGAAGTGAGTGCATGAACAGAGCATACTTGTCTATGTGACAACATGCCCCATCCTGTGTGACATCATGCCCAGATGTGGGGTAAGTTGTTACAAGTTGTCGAGTGGTATTTCATCAGTAATAACTTTTGCTTCCAGTAAATTATTCAAAATGATAAAATGCCATTTTTTAAAGAAGACCTTAACAGGCCTATATTGTATCTCAGTAGTAAGGCACTGCTGAGAAATACACGAATGTGTAAAAAGTGTGACAACATGCCCTCGTCTCCCCTACACCATTGCACCAATACTTGTTTTCAGCCAAGCAATTTGATTGGTCAAAGATACACTCCAAACGCTGATAATGTCCATAAACTCTGGCTATCCATCTCTGTGTTTCATTGGTTGTTCTGCACACTGTGGCACCCACAGAGCTAGTTGGCAATCTCTCCCTTCTTCCTCCTGTTTCTTATTCTCATGTGTGTGCACTGCTTCGGAGAAAACTTTTGAGGCAGCGCACATGCGTTGCCAACTGTCGTATAAAAGCCGCGACGCACGGGGGTGGTCTTTATGCTGCGATATAGGTGCAACAGTGATGCAGCTCAGCGCAAGGCACAGGATCAGAGCATCGGCTGTGCGGAGGACGAAAGAGAGACACACACAGAGAGATAAATGGATCTCCCTTTGCACACAAATCCCTGTAGGCGAGCGTCGCATGTGTGTGTTTGTGTGTATGACAGCATGCTGTGTGTCATGCTGCTGTTGGGCTATTCCTGGGGAGAACTGCAGCAAACACACACAGTAGGCTAGGAGGGTGAGTCTCCAGCAGGGACTTGGCTCGCCGGGCTGGAAAAAGTTCCCATGTAATACCGACCATCGGTTAACATCTTCCAGCCAAAAACACACCGGTAAGAGTCGAGATAGAGAATCAGACTGAGGCCCAATGTGGCTTTTTTGCTGTAGCCAAGCATAGATCCACACGGACCATCAGAGATACAGCTAACTGGCTAGTGTTGGTAAGATAAAATGAAACTTTAATGATCCCCATGGGCAAAATTGGTCCAAAAACAGGGGAAAAAATAGAATATAAATATAAAAATAGACTATAAACAAGAATCTAGCAACTTGGGGTTTTGTAAATATGTGCAACCGACAATTTCAACTCGTTAAAGACCCCATGTAACGGCATCTTTACTTCCTTGATTTGATGTATTTTCTGTTGAAGCAGGTTGTTGGGGCGGGACTTAACGCAATGAGGGATCTTCCAAAAGTCTAAACCAATGGAATATCAGTTAGGGAGAGAGAGGCAGTTTTATTTGATGGGAGAGACGGAAGGGCCGGATTGTTAAAAAATCTGTAATGGTTTTAGGATGCAAAATGACAGCAGTGGAAGAAATGAGTGCAGAATATGTATCATCTGTATGTACGGACGTATGTATCCAGTATGAAGTAGGTGGAACCATTATAAATGTATCTATATATGCAGTATGTAACAATGACAGCGATCTAGGAATCTGAGCAGATATGTAAATTCAAGATATCTGAGCAAATCTGTGTCGTATTCACAAATCTACAGAAGGACATACATATGTACAGAAAGCCCTCATGGCTTCATGGCTGTTCCAAATTCATTTCTGCTGAGGCGTATAGAAATCGCTGGATAGAAATCGATGAGCGAGGAATCGAGTTTTCCCCGTGTCTGTTTGGATTTATTCCTCCAGGTATAAGGTAGATGTGAAACCAGATTCTACCTGGTAACAGTCTACCTCATGGGAATAGAAACATTTTTTGTTCATCATTATAGAAAACCTAGACATACTGTATGTTGCTGCAGGTTATTTTTGGCTTCAGTATGAAAAGGTGTCAAGGGTCATTTTTTGCTTCAAGTGATCTTGATGATATAAACAATTAGCTAGTCCTAACATTTAACAGAATCCAAGCTCATCTGAGAGTTGACAGAGAAGACATGAAGGAGCCTACTCATCAGCTTAATGGGACTTGGTGATAAATGCTCAGACCATAATTCATGAGTGACCTGAAATCATAGTTGGGCCAGAGGAAGTCCAAGTGTGAACAAACAGCAATGGATTGAACAATAAATCATACATCAAAATTATTAATGTTCCCATTGTTGTGGAGAAGCTGCTTTCAGATAGTGTGACATCAAGGACAAACCGCGTGTCCGTTTGTTTTTAATTGGGGTAACTCTGCCAACGCTGGTGGAAAACGCCAGCTAACGCGCCCGCAGGCTCAGCTTGGTGACAACAGTTGAATTTTCCAAACTTTTGCCTTCGACTGTGGCAGTGAAGACTTGAAATGTAAAATGTTGAAAGATCTAGCAACATGGATGAATCCAAAACCCTTTGTCCATCTGCTCCTCTTGTCTCCTCTTCCAACAAAGATGAACTGGTGAATAAACAAGAGCTTTCTTCTTCTGTCCATTTTGGAGTCCAGGGAAAAACATGTATCGTCTCCTTTTCATTTACTATGGGCATCACAGCCTGTTTAATCATTTGTGCCAATATATAAGCTATTAGACATTTTGATTTGAAACTTTGATACAGTTACATAATACTATTGGTCAGTTTTTATGGTATCATTGTGCATGAAATGGTCAAACCTCTTGTTTTGTCTAAATCACCATGGCAACGACAAGGCACTTTGCCACTGTGGGTGATTGACATGCTGTGATGCCAACCGGCATGTTTTTTTTTTAGGCCATAATGTGAACACGGCAAAATTTAAAGAGACAGCTCCTTATGAGAATATTCACTTATAGGGTCTTGTTCAAAATTTTCTTACACATGAACACTATATCGTTCGGTACACACACACACACAGAGGCATGTAGGGCAAACACACAGTGTGGCATTGGTGTGTGTACATGTCAGTCAGATGGATAACATCAGCACTGGTTAACACACACACACACACACACACACACACACACACACACACAGGCATATGCAAATAAAAACATCTTTGCTAGACACACAAAGATAAGTGACATACATGCATACACACACACAGGCCAACACACAGACAAGGGCACCACTCAAATCTGGCATTCACTCACACACACACACACCTCTACAAACACACCAAGACCCCGGGTCCCGTCTCCCATTGACATTCCGCAGAAGCAGCCATGAGCTTCATTTGTATTCCGCTCTGTGCCAGCCCCTCATCATTGTCTTGTTGCACTGGGCCACCTATCAGCAGAGTAGCCATCAAAAGAAAACAGTGCTTTGCCCGCTTCTGATCCTAATGGAAACAAATGACAAAAAATAGCGCCCGGGTTCTGGAGAAACCTTGTATCAGAGAGAGAGAGGGAGAGAAGCACGAAGGAGACAGAAAGAAAGAAGGTGGGAAGATGAGAAGGGGAGGAAGAGAGCGGAAAGAGAGGTTGAGTACACAACGAATGGAGAGAAATAAATAACATGACATTGCCTGCAGGAACCTCCGCTTTCAGGTGGTGTAACCCACCCTCTGGCGGCCATGTTGGAGGTCCTCAACTCTTGGGCAACAGTAGCTGTGAATTGTTGGTTTTGTTTCTAAATGTACAACTTGGCCGTCTCAACAAAAGTGAATAGACATGGTTAATTTGTGAGCTGTTTTTGACTGAGAACTGATCATTTCACTAATAAATCTGATAGATAATGTCAGCTTGTTAGCTAGCTAACCATAGTATCTGGTCAGCTAACCATCACTGTCTTTGTTGTTAACACATCTGATTAGCACACTAGCTAACATATCTAATAGAAACTAGTGTTAGCATGTTAACATTAACATCAGTTGCTTTTTCTAAATTAGCCAACTGGCTAGTTAGCTAACAAACCAACAGTTTGTTCAGGTTAACTGACTCTTCTCAAGCTACTACTCAAGAGTATTTGAAAAACAAGATAGTTTACTGTGTCACAGTAACCTACATTTGGAAACAAATCCACCTTATCAGACCATTAATTTTTACTTAATAACATTATTGAATTAACTGACACACACCACAACAATCTTTTTCAGATATCTTCCTTTTTCTGGCCTGGTTGTTATATATTTAGCTATTATTTGTGCACAGCTAATAGACCTCCATGATGCCAGCAGCCGTGGTTACTAGGAGATATGTGGCGTAACAGCAAAGCCTCCATGGAAAGAGAGAAATGAGGACTGAATCAGGGAGGGCAGAGTGGAAGAAAAGAAGTTGAGTTACATAAATTGCACCACATGACTAGGGACAGAAAGAAAGAGAGAGAGAGAGAGAGAGAGGTGGGTGAGAAAGATCAAGGGGGGGGGGGGGGGGACAACAACAGACAGACAAAGGAGAGGAGAGAGAGAGATACTGCAGACTTCGATATACTCCCACACATCATTGCCCTGTTGCACTGGGCCACCTATTAGCAAAGCAACCCAACCATCAAACGGAAACAGGGCTTTCGCCTGCTCCTGGGTGCTAATGGAAACAAATGAGGAAAATAATGCCCGGTTTCTGGAGAACACTTCCATCGGAGAGCAAGATAGAGGGAGGAAGAGAGAGGGAGAGATGCAAAATGAGAGAGGAAGCGGCTTGACCTTGCGTGATGAGTGACAAACAGAAAGAGAAAGCGATTTATTCATTTCCCCTTGTAAATGACAGCTGGCATTGTCTCGCACATGAAGAAGATGCTTCACGACCACGGGAGCAAACAAAGCCGTTTTTAATACATGATAAAGTGTCAAAATGCATGGACATCACACAGGTTTTCTCCGTTCCCGAGAAGAAATTGGAAAATGAAAAAGAACGACTTCGTTATTAGATGTTGTTGCCGACGAAAAAGCAACAAGGTTATTTCTGCTCTTTGTACACTCAATTATTTAGAGGCAAACAACTTAGTTTCGGAGGGACTGAGTGTGTGTGTGTGCGCTCATAAGATGTCTAATGCCAAGTCCTATAAGTCAAATAATTTGGTTGTTGCCGGCTCCCTTAATAAAGCAAGAAGTGCACTTGTAATGGAAACAAATGGACGTAAAACAGAGAGAGTGTATGAGAGAGCTGCCCTTTACAATATAATTGGAACAGAAAATCCTTTCCATTGCCAGCTTGTCTTGCTTTCAAGTTGTTTGCTGGTGGGAAATAGCTTTTTAATGGACAATCAAATACAAATTGGGTTTTAATTTGGTAGAAACATTTTTTTTTCTTCTTTTTTTTTTTTTCCGCAGACACAGTGTTTGACTCCACCAACAATTATATGGCTGTATTTACTTTTTTAGGAACGATGGCTCCAAATCTTTTTTATTTATTTTTTTTAGCTTTTAGCATGCATGCTTTCATATGAGTTACAAAGAATAGTTCAGTTCGTTTATGGGGGGGTTAGTTTGAGAACATTCAGTTCACAGTACACACATACACACGCATGCACACACACACACACAGCCTGGGGTCATGAAATTCCTAAACCCCCCAAAATATATCGTATTCTCACATAAATATCTCACAAATACGTTTCTCTTTCCCTCTCTTTCTCTGTATCTTCTTTCACTCTATTTCTATCACACACACACACACACACACACACAGATGGAAGTACACACTCACCCCACATCACTCCCTCTTTCTTTCTCCCTCCATCTCTACTCTCTGTCCCTCTATCCTCCTTTCCTCTGCTGTCCTTCCCTTTCCCTTTCTCTTATCTCTCTCTCTTCCCCCTCTCTCCCTATTTCACCTCTTCCCTCCATCCTCTCTCTCTTTTTCCCTCTGCCCGTCCATCTATCTTTCAGTGATTGAAAGTAGCCCAAGGCGTTACCTGTGGGGTGTCCACTCCTGAGAACTCGTGGCCAACTTTTCTACAAAGACCTCGGCCACGTTGTTTTTGTAAGGTTTTTGAAGTGTCCAAAAAGTTTCAGGGTGCCTCAAATCTTTAAAAGGCTCTTTAGAAAATGTCCTTTGTGGCATGATTTAGTTTGAAAGGAGAGTGAAATGGAGTTTGCATAGAGAGAATAGGGAGATTTGGAGTTTAGGCGTGTGAGTTTTGCATAGCGGACTATTTTTCTGGCGTTTGTCATCGTAACTGAAGGTGACACGAACTGTCAATGCGGGATAAGAAACAATGACTCCTAGGGAAATTGTTTTCCTAAACTCTGCGCTTTAGCATCTTCTGCTTCAAGTTTGATCTCGGGAGTTTTAAGTTAGTTGTTGGAGTAAACTTTGTTAAAGATACTGCGGAGTCAGATGTTCTCATGAATATATAGCACTTTGAAATTAAATGGGATGACGTGCCCAAAAGAAAAACCCCAAGAGAAAACAGTCACCTGCTTTGTGCTTTTGTTTGGATGAATTTGGGAATTCTTAGGTGTGATTCTCCATGAAAAATCCCTTCAAGTAAAAAGTTGACTGATAAGTCACACATGAAAAGCAGAGGAGGGAGGAAATAATAAAATATGGAGATAGAAAGCAACTAACCGGTGATATAGAATGTTGTTATAATCTTGTAATCTTGTTACCACAATTGATTTGATGTATTTCGAGAACATTCTACCCAAATACTGTTGAAGCGAGATGATGACGATCATGATGATGACAATGCATCTTTTCTTGTTGTTGTACCCTTCTTCATGTCTTCACTTAACTTGGAATGAGTGACCAAAACAGACAGTAGATTTTATTTGTTCTTAATAAGAGTTTAGGAAGAAAATTTGGTAGAAGAAATTGCCTTATTCCACTGCTCCAATCGCTTCATAGCAGTGCACTATCTTCCGCACAGCTCTCCAAACCAATCCATCCAGCAGGAAAATTTGATGCGTCCAATCTCCATTTGTCCAATCATTGTGTTCCCAATTTCTATATATCAGCAACTGTGCCCCTCGCCACCTCAGCTCGCTCGTATTCCCTGATGGGTTTGGACGATTTAACAAGGTACCGTGGTTCACCTTTGCACAGCCACAAGAGTTCACCTCCATCTCTGAGGCAGCAGCCACCTTTACGAGCTTTACCCTGCAGTGGTGGAGACACGTTTGAGGGTGTGCAGCGATGGACACAGAAATCAGTTCTGATTCAATCGGACAACTAAAATCGCTCCAGCACAACCTCAGTAGACTCAGCTGTCCCCTTGCAAGGTGTCACTGCACACTGCAAAACTGTTTTTCTTCTCTACCGGTGGAGTGAGATTATTTCACTTGCTTCCGATGCAAATCAACTTGTTTCATAAGGTTTCTCAATTCATTTTTCTCAATGCTAGTGGAGTGATCTGCCTTATTCTGCCTTGCAGATTTTGACACTTGTTCCTAGAGAAACTCCTGAAACAAGTGAAACTGCTCTGGAAAGAAGTGCAGTGATCTCACCACACCATGTTCCATTTGTTTTAAGAAAAATAAGATTCTAAGACTGCATATAAGACTAAATTACTTATTAAGATGGACATTTTTTGCAGTGCACAACCGGTGTCCATGACCTAGCTGATATCTCTAGTGTCAGCTAGGCTTGGGCCAATATTCGATAATATCAAATATCGCGATATTACGTGAATATCGCAATATTTTCTGCGGTGTCACATATCGCCCAAGCCTAGTGTCAGCACAACCATCTCAATACAACCAGCGGTGTAGTGGAGACCACCTAATGCGAGACAAGAGCAAGACCAGAGCTTATCGAGTCCAAGTCAAGACTCAGGGGGTCGAGACCAAGTCAAGACGGAGACCAGAACAATGCGAGACCGAGTCAAGACGGAGACCAGAACAATGTGGTCTTGAGTCCAACTCAAGACCATGACTGTAATTTTATAGGTCTGACATAGTGAGTGCTCAAAATTGACATCAGTTTCTCTGCTAATATTTCATTCCGTTTAATAGAATCAAGCAGAACTGTTTGAAACACTTTATTGCTGGTGATTTCTGATTATTTCAAATCACCAGCCATGGACAGGGAAATTATGACACAGTATGTGTAGTAGTCTCAGATGATGATGTGAGCAAGATTAAAGACAACTGCAGAGACTTAATTCGGTCACTCAAGGTAATCCATCAGTGTGAATGAGACGCCAACAATCACATTTTGAATAGTTGCATCAGAACGCTAATATTAGACTATAAACTTTTACATTTTGAAACAAGTTCCAGTCACCATTTCCTATTAATGCACACATTTGGGAACAGTGTGAGAGCTGAGATAAGATTGGAGGGGGTGTCTTACTTCAGCTTTCTGCTTCTCTGGTTTCCGCGTCTTCCTCTCCGAAATAAATGTTTCAACCAATAGCTAACGTTCTCTGTGTTTATGTTAGGGCCCGCCTTCTGTCAATCACAACCCATTCAAGCCAACAGACAAACTGACAAACTAAAGCAAGACGCTTCTACCAGCTATAGTATAAAACTTGATTTTACACAATTATGGCTTAAAATTGCCCCCCTCTTTACTGGGAGTACCTTGTAATATTTAGGCAGCGTTTATTTCAAAATACCTACTTTTAAAAACAATTTAATTAGTCTGGCTTTTCAGTTTTGGTGTCCCATGATGGTCTAAATGCTGTTTCAGAGGCTTGTCCAGCCTGCCATGAATAAAATTCTGGATAAAACAATTAATACTTGGAGTTTTTGCGCATAAAGATTGTCAAATTTAAAGATATTGAATATTGGCACAAAATATTAGCTATCAGCAGCTTCAGTATCAGCCTTCAAAAACCCAGTGGTTAAACCTTAGACTCTCAAACTGGTGAAGCTGGTTACTATGAAGGTGGTTACTATCAGTTCATCACCTGATCTGAGTTTCCACTCTTTTTCCTTTTTTTCTCTCTCTCTTTTCCCTTTCTATCTGTCTCTTTTTCTTTCCCCCACTTGTCTGTCACTCATTTTAAAATAATCAGTGTAGTAAGAATGAAACAATTTTGTGGCCATGAGAGTCACTAGATAAAGGTATATCAAAAAGAACAGCGTCCTCTGTGTCTCTTGACTAATTTTCTCTCGCCTTTCTTCCCTATATCCTTCACTCCACTTTCTTACAGTATCCATAGCAACATACATCGATGCTCCTCTATCTGTACTTAAAGTGATGAAATCAATTATAGGCCCTTCTGGCCAGCAACAACATCATCACAGGCTGAAAAACAGGGACCACACCTGCCCTTGGTATGGACGCCTTCGGATGATTCAAATTCATGCCTGGATATTATGAGCGTGGACTCGCTTTTCTCCGAGAAGGGACTGCACCTGCTTCATTTGAATATCAGAAGCCTTCTACCTAAAATCAACAAAATACGACTCATCTGCAAAAGCAACTGGGTAGGACTAATATGCATTAGCGAGTCTTGGCTGGATAACTCAATTAAGGACGCTGAAATTGAAATTGAGAATTATGTTTTAGTCAGGAAAGATCGCAATCGCAAAGGCGGAGGAGTGTGTGTTTATATAAGAGCGGATATTGATTTTAATCAGAGAGAAGACCTAATTGATGACCAAATTGAAGCAGTGTGGCTAGATATTCTTTTACCGAAGAGCAAGCCTATTTTAGTTGGAACTTGTTACAGGCCTCCTGATCAGAGAAACTTTTATGAGCTTTTGGAAAATGTTTGTACTGAGTGTGAAGACTTCGTTAAATCTGAAGTGATCATGATTGGTGATTTTAATACTGACATTAGGAAGACAGATCTTTCGGGGTACAAAGCTCTAATTAATTTCTGTCGCCTGTTTGGTCTTCACCAACTGATTAATGAACCAACACGTGTTTGTTCTTCCACTCAAACTATTATTGACCTTGTTTTAGTGTCCGACAAGGCTAGGATAGCAAATAGTGGTGTTTTACATTATGGGTTGAGTGACCATCCCTTTGTTTTCTGTACAAGGAAGATTACAGGGTAACTTCGGTATTTTTCAACCTGCTCCCTATTTTCCCAACTTTTAATCCAGGTAAAGAAAAACGTTTCATTTCTCTGTAGGGTCCTTTCCATAATGTTGTCTTATAATTTACACTTATAATAACAATCTGAGCCTGTCAGTGGCAAAAACAAGCACTTTTAGTGGACGTACATTGACGGTGCGATTTGCCCCGTCGGATTACATTGCAGCCCGTTTCGCGGCTGCCGGCTGACGCGATCTTGCTCAATACTGGACCAATTTCAAAAATTGTTGTCCCCTTTAGTCACTTAGACACAAAAAGTTGGGAAAATAGGGTCCAGGTTGAAAAATACCGAAGTTACCCTTTAAGAAAAATGTGCTGAACTGCCATAACTATAAAAATGAGATCTCTGAAAAATTATAGCAAGAAGCACTCACCCATTGTCTGAGTAAAATGAACTGGTCCCTTGTATTGCATTGTACTGACATGGATAAAGCATGGTGTTTTTTTGAATGTATGTTTTTAGAAGCTATAGACAAACTGGCCCCATTAAGAGAGGTAAGAATAAAACAGAGGACAGAACCCTGGATGAATGGTGATATTCTAGAGGCTATTAAGATGAGAAATATACAATATTTTAAATACAGGAAAAACAGGGATGATCAGAGTTGGGCAGAATACAACAAGTTAAGGAATGAAGCGAGAAGATTAATGGATAGTACCAAAAAGGCTTATTTTAATGAGAAGATTGTTGAACATAGGAATGACTCAGGTAAGCTATGGAAATCTCTCAAGCAGCTTGGCTACAGTAAAAGGCTAAAAACAAAAACCAGTAACATTGAGAACGGTTACAACAGATAAAAAGGAGGTGGCAGACAGTCTCAATAATTATTTTACATCAGTTGCCAGAAGGCTTGTGGAAAAGCTACCGGGCCAGACAGGACAATATAGGGACAGTCATGTCCATCAGTACTACTCTCAGCAAGGGGTTCAAGCTGATGGCTTCTCCTTGACACAGGTGTCTGAGGCAGTTGTGCTTGAGATGCTCAACAAGCTCATCTGCTCCAAAGCAACTGGTTTTGATAATATTCCAGCTAGATTCTTAAGAGATGCGGCTGAAATCATTACTCCATGCATCACCCATATTGTGAATGTGTGAATGTGAATGTGTCTATTGAGCAAGGTCTTTTCCCCAGTGATCTTAAACTTGCTAGAGTGATTCCTCTCTACAAGAAAGGGAGTAAACTGGATCACGGAAACTATAGGCCTGTTTCTATCCTGTGTACTCTGTCTAAGATCATTGAGAAGATCATTTTTAATCAGATTGACAACTTCCTGTCCTCACAATTTACTATATGAATTTCAGTCTGGCTTTCGAAAATCCCACTCCACCGACACCTGTTTATTGTATTTAACTGACTACATCAGGAGGGAGGTTGACAAAGGAAATTTTTGTGGTATGGCAATGTTAGATCTACAGAAGGCATTTGATACGGTGGATCATGCTATTTTATTGTCCAAACTGAAAGCCATTGGTTTTAATGATGCAGCAGTCAGATGGGTTAGCTCTTATCTTAAAGATAGGAAGCAGATGGTAGATGTTGGTGGGACAATGTCTCATCCTAGGTCTATAGATTGTGGGGTCCCACAAGGGAGTGTACTCGGACCACTCTTTTTCCTTTTATTTATGACCTGAAGTCTGTCACTTCAACTCTTTCTATATGCAGATGACTCTGCAGTACTGGTTTCCCATAAAGATAAAAGTATAGTTGAAAGTACGCTGAGTGCAAAACTTCTTAATATCAGCAGGTGGATGACTGATAACAAGCTGTCACTCCAGCAAAACGGAATCCATATTGTTTGGGTCAAAGATAAAATTGAAAAGGTCCCCTGGTTTTAATGTTGGTGTTGGTGACACTGTGCTTGCAGCTAAGGAGTCAGTCAATTACCTTGGCTGTGTTGGATAGCCATATGTCAGGAGTGGGCCAGGCTGAAAAGGTGCTCACCAAGGTCAATCAAAGAACACGCTTCTTAGCCAGAATTTCAAAATTTTTGGACAGAAAAGCAATGTTGACCCTGGCAGGAGCTCTTGTCCAGCCTTATTTCGACTATGCCTGCTGTTCATGGTACAATGGCCTAACATCGTACCTTAAAAACAGACTTCAGACTTCTCAAAACAAGATAGTTAGGGTTACTCAGAAACTTCCCATGAGAACTCACCTTGACCCTTCTCATTTTGAGAGCCTTGGGTGGTTGAAAGTACAGGAAAGAGTCTCTCAGATCGAGTCGTGCATGGTACATAAGATTGTGCATGGTGCTGTCCCTCAATACCTAAAAAATTATTTAATCCAGGTGAGGGATATTCACAGCTATTCCACTAGGGGCAGTTCCACTGACTTTGTTCCTCCCAGGTTTAAGAGTAACCTGGGGAAGGAAACTTTTTTGTACATGGCAGTTAATCTGTGGAATAGATTGCCAGGAAATCTTAAAATCATAAGCAGCTTGGGAGGTTTCAAGCTGGCACTTAAGAATTGGCTCAGAGGTTATTTATATATGTAAATATATTGTAAATATATTATTATATTTATTATGTCTGATAATAGGGTGTCTTTCTATATTTTATTTTCTTGGTTTGTTTTTAATGTAGCTTATTTATTTTAATTATTATGGACAGACCCAGACTTGTATATAATCTGCTGAGGGGGCGTGATATATTGATGTATTTATCTCTGATGTACAGAGTTTTTAATTAGTTTTATTAACAGTGGCGAGTACTGCCGAGCATTGTCCAAAGAAGCACTGAGGTAGTGATTGATGTTGTTAATACTGTGAATAACTTGCTGAGTGTATTGTATTATTGTTTTGATTGATGTTTTTGTGTCATTCTTGCCATGTCAGATCTGCCGTCCTGACCCCTCCCCTACACACCCCCATCCCCAAAGGGACCACAATGGAAATAAGCCTCTGGGCTTTATTGTGCTATCCTGACTTTTTCCTTTTATGTATGCACTCAATGCCTTGGCAGAGCTGATGTTTTTAAAATGAAACTGTTAAATAAAATCAATCAATTCAATCAATCAATCAATCAATCATCCTGAACAATACACGCACTAATCAATACATCGATCGCTCTAAGGTAGTTGTTACCGTCAATTGTTTGACAGCCTTTGAAATACAATCTGCTTTGGAACATGTCTTTGTTTGCCCTGTGAATAGTTCCAAAGACTCAGCACAGCAAAAAGAAAATGTCCAATTTGCTATGGGATTTTATTTTGTATCCAGACTTAATAATCCACGTTTATTCCAAGATATTTTAGTCAAATTATCTTACTGAACTGGCAGAGCAATTTTGCCAATTTCAGTGAATTTTACAAAGTCAAAATCATCAAAAATTGTTCATGAAACAAGGAATTAAGTCTTGAAACAAGTTACATTCTCCCGAAAAAAGTCCCATTTCCTGAAACCAGAAGAGTTAGCTGCCAGTGCAGGAAGATAATTGGACTAAAAATACCCTGGAATGAGCTTGATAAGTTTAGATACAAAATGAAATCCCTTGCCAAGTTTGTCCTTTTTGCAGTGAGAGGGTTGTATGAAGTGTTAGATTTTCTACAAACATAACAATGGGGAAGGATGGGGAGGATGAAACACTGGTATTCATCAAATTACTATTAAGGCTGTTGTTAAGGGGTACTTATACTGTCACACACACACACAGATAAAATATTTATTTATGTCCACATAAATACAAGCATACAAAGGACATAAACACTATTAATGCAGTCAGATATTGAGACAGTTACATAAGTGCCTAATTGGCAACCACATTGTTGCATACACACAGGATGAAAACAGTGGCAGGTCGAAGGATAACAGACAGTATCCACTTCATGGGTATAAAAAGCAGCGCCTCCTCCATATTGAGCGGCTACCAATGATAGCAGATACTGAACAATACCTCGCTAACTGCTTGGCCCTTCTCTTAGGGAGACCAGCCATCTGAAGGCCCCTCACAACTAGCTTGTGCACATGACCCAGGCTGCCAAATATGAAAACTAAAAGTTTGCACTTGTAGCCTAGCTGTGAAATGGTCTGCTCCAGCTGTTGATATTTCAGCATCTTAGTTAGAAAGGCTTCCTCTAGGCTGTAGTCAAAAGTACATCCAACCTCTAGAACGAACACCTCTCTAAGATTTTCATTGACAACAACACATCACACACACACACACACACACACACACACACACACACAATAATCTTTGACTCATGAAGTCGGAAATGAGATTCTGCAGTATGTGTTCTAACAAGCCTTGCCTGAGTGTTGACTTCAGGTGGGCTGACTTCCTGAGTGTGAGAACAGGTTGACACTAGCTGCGTCACACTATGCTGTGTGTGTGTGTGTGTGTCTGTGTGCGCATGCGTAGGAGGAATATTTTTGCTTGTCTTCACCAATGTATATGTCTATTCAGTGTCTGAGATTGCGTGTGTGTACCTGTGTGTGTGTGTGTGTGTGTGTGTGTGTGTGTGTGTGGGTGTGCATCCTTGTTATCCTAGCCTGGAAGACATACTTCCTCCCCAAGGTTTAAATAGCTCTGTCTCTCTACCTTATATCACCTGGTTGTCTGTGCGTGGGTGTGTGTGTGTGTGTGTGTGTGTGTGTGTGTGTGTGTGTGTGTGTGATACTATGTTGTTAGCCCTAGGTACTAAAATAGCTTTACTTAATCCCCCAGGTTTCAATAGCTGTCGCCATACCTTATATCACCTGAGCAAAACAGAGGAGAGGGAAGAGAAGCAGAGAGCAGAAGAGTGGAGAGCATTAGAATAGAGGCAAAGAAAGACAAAAGAAGATGGGAAAGGAGAGGACAAGTGAGGTGAGGGCATATGAAAAAAAATAAAATAAAACAACACGCATCAAAGATAGGAGAAAAGAGAGGACAAGACAAGAAAGACAAAAGGAAGATCGTCTCACGCCAAGCAAGATCCTCAACCCTTCCCTGCCTCTCTCTCTCTCTCTCTTTCTGTCTCTCTCTCTGCAGGCACACAGTCATTCAGACAGTCAGTCAGTCACTCAATCCTTCAAACAGTGAATCTTCATCAATTATTTACCCTCAGCCCTTGTACTTTCCACTACAGATTGCAGGCTTATTGCTGAGCCCTGTAATCACATCTCCCCTGAGCCAGCCGGGGCTGAAATAGTAATGGAGGATACGTACTAAAGCCACAACATGTTGGGATGTCATCCGCATTGTCGAGCCATCAACACCTACAGTGCCACTCAACCAGCTGTGACTCACACTCAGTGGCTGTTTGACATATACAGGAAGGCAAGTTAAACTTCTACACACACAAATATGCACATGTAAGTACACGTATGAAAGGGAATAGAGAGCTTTCAGGTGACATAACTCTCTGGCGGCCATATTGGAGGTCTTCTAAAAACACGACTTTGATCCATTCTTGACAGAGAACTAATTCCACAACTGATACATCTGAACGATTTTGAGTTCAGATAATGTCAGCTCGTTAGCTAGCTAACCAAAACATCTGGTCAGATAACTATCACACATCTGATTAGCACACGAGCTAACGTATCTAGTAGGAGCTAGCGGAGTGGCTAGTAGTCGCATTTTAAGATAAAAATCAGTTGCTTTGCTAAATGAACCTGCTGGCTAGTTGGCTAACAGTTTGCTCAGGTTAACTGACTCTTCTTAAGCTACAACTAGTGTTTTGGAGTAGAGACTAGAGCTAAAGACAAGACAGTTTACTGTGTCACATAAACCTACATTTGGAAATAATATTACGGAATTTGCCGACGCGCACAACAATCGTTTTCAGGTATTTCTCTTTTTCTTGGTCTTTTGCCAGGTTGTTATATAGCCATTATCTGTGCCAATTTTCAATGGACCTCCATGATTGCGCCAGCAATGATAAATAGGCTATCTGATAAAAAAAAGTTAAAAATGGCACACAAAAAAACCACATATGAAGACAGAAATTTCTATTGTAGGCTACAATGTTCACATCAAGCAGCTAAAACCATGGGTGAATTTTGAAGCCAATAAAGAAGTGGTTGAAAGCTGCAGTTCCTCTAATGTCCGCTAGAGGCCGGCTCCAAAAAGACTCCAAATCCTGCCCAACTCCATGCAAGTCAATGGGACCACAGCTCAACTTCTCACTCAACATATAAAGTCAATACATTTTTTCAACAAGAGATTATGGTCTCAGTAGCTAATTTCACTTCTTTTAATGTGTGTCCGTATGGCGATTTTCTAAATAATTGCGTCATTAACGAGATATAACGGTTATAAAACGGGGTCGTTTTCCGAGTGATCGACAGGTCGCAGATCACGGACCAATAGCAGGCGGCGCTGCGGCGCTGTGGGAAACCCCCGGCTTCGCTCTGGCTGCTCCGGCTCCAAAAAATGTCAACATGGCGGCGCTTGTGAACCCATACTTTTGGCTTTAAAACGGCCCTTCAGAAACCTGTGGGTGACGTCACAATCACTACATCCATCTTTCTTTTTTTACAGTCTATGGTTCACACACAGTGTAAACTAAACACATCACGCAAGCCCACACATTAAAATGGTTATGCATACAAATACTTGTTAATTAACACAAATACAGGCACAATTGCACACACACATGCATGGCCTATACAAACACACACACACTCTCAACTTGGGTTTCAACAAATGGTGTTGACATGGATCAACTATCACGTGAACTGACCAGTGAGTGTGTGTGTGTGTGTGTGTGTGTGTGAAGGAGGAGTCAGCTGATATGGTGAGTGCAGGGTTACAGAGTGATGATAGATTGTCAGGGGTGTGTTCAGGCTTTGTTTGGGTTCCTCTGTAAGGAAGTATACTTTTACAGGGGAAAGAAAGACAGGAGCTTGTGTGTGTGTGTGTATGTGCGAGTATAGGTGTGTCTCTGTTTGTGTTACTGCATCCTCATTGTGTCGTAAAACCTAATTTAACTTCAGTAGCTGCGGAACAATTTACATGTTGAAACTATTAAACTCTCTGAGCAGACTTGTCATTAAAAACGAGGCTCTATCGCCGCTGTGTGCTCCTGGTTGCTCTGGAGGAGGAGCCAGCTTCCTTTGAAACTCAAATTGCTTTGGCAAATCACAACTAAGATGGGGAGGCGCTCAGCGAGACTTCAAAAGCAAAGTGGAGAGGGAAAAATGGCAGATTCTGAAAAACACTGCGCCGGTTTAAAGCTGAATGTAAATAGGAAACCTGGGAGATAATACTGTTGAAAACATTGTCCTTCACCCGCCGTGTTTACATTTCCCATGAAAAGAGCGGTGGATACACAGCGGCGCTGCTTCTTCCTTTAAGCACTGAGCATACCGACAGATTCAACCGCTTTTATCAAAATTGTGAACCTGTTCATAACTCTCTCCTCAACGAAGAGGCGACACTCTGGAACTGCTGGATGCAACTTGAGTGTATGAGGTACTTTCCCTACTACAGGACACAGCCCAATCCTCCTCAACAAACACAAAACCGATACAAGTTCTGAAATTGTTGGAGGCGACTACTAATAATGTCCTCGCCAACAGTGGTGTAGCCAAATTTCTGTAATTATTGGGGCCATAAATTAATCATTTAACCCAGCTTTTTCCATGTTTTAGTTCAAAAAGTGGAAGAAAAGCCAGCAAAAAATGAACGTCTTTATTCAGTATAATGAATGTTTTGGTTATTGAAGGGGGGGCTACGTTTTCCAGCAAGTAAATGAAACCCCTAAGTAGTTCCACACAAAAAAAAAAAAATAATAATAATAAAAGTAAAAACATAGTACAGCAAAGTAAAAAATAACACAATAAACATTAAAATACACAGAACTGATAATATGTGAAATCATAAACAAATATCTGGTAATAGGTATAGCTATGTAAAAGTCCATGCATGCCATGTAATTGTAAATAAGACAAGGAAATGTATATCTTTATGTTAGAGATATTGAGCTGCACTAGGTAATTTTGCACGTTGCCGGCCCCAAATGGCAGCAAGAGATAACAGAATTATTTGGACTTCATTACCCAGAAATCCTGTAAGGTGACATAAATAACTATATAGGCACGTTTGATATGATTTGATGTCATAACATACTAATAAAATCATTTGGGTCATTCGAGTAACATCTTGGAATAGTTATAAAAACAGAAGTCTCTTCATTTCATTGATAAGGCGTTTACTGTCATTCCTGGAATTGTACAGTTGGCGGAGAGCAACTGCAGCGCATCGCTCCATGACATTTCCGGGATTTTTTTTTTTTTTGCATAAAAATCTTGCCTATTGTAGCTTCAAGACAAAGATTTTCTTCAGAAATCGTGTCGCATTTTGGAATGACAACTCTTCAAATCATCCACTCCCCAAAAATACCAATGAGGCTGGCACATGGCTTGAATGAATGCACTGAATTGTATCGGCTTGTACTGAATCAATCTCAAATTAACACATGAACATAGAAATAAATAAATGAACATGACTCTCCAGATGTGAAGCAAGTTCCCGAAATGAATTTGCAAAGCAGCTGCAGAAAGTAGAGTAAACCCACAATGTGTGTCCACGGTGGCATCAGGTAACAAGGCCGTGACATTCTAGAAAGTTCAGAGGCGTCTTAATGAGATTGAGGTCTGGACTCAAGGCCAGCAGGAGAGGGAGGGAGTGAATTACACACACACACACACACACACACACACCTAAAAACACAGAGGAGCAGAACACAGAGCCAAGAGAAGAAAATTACTGAATTACCCTTTGTGCTGAACAATGTGTGCACCGACACACACACACACACACACACACACACACACACACACACATGCTTTCGTACACATGAGCATAAGTTCACACACATTCATTCACATGCACGCAGCTCAGGCTGTTTTACACACACCAACAAGCGCGCACGCACACACACACACACACACACACACACACACACACACACACACACACCAACCCTAAGGTATCAGATGATGCTACAGGAAGCGTAGGTGATCAGCTCAGTTCCTTTTTGGATCTACAGATCACTTCCACTGTAAGGAGGAACTACAAATTAAATAGCGACTGGATGAGTGTGTGTGTGCGAAAGCTGCTTGTCTATGCATGTAGGTGTGTGCGTGTGTTTGTATTTGTGCATGCATACAAGCGCCCGGCGTGTGTGTGTGTGTCAATGTGTGTTCATGCATGTTTGCGGGTTCGCAGATGAACTCTATGACAATTTAATGAATTAATCACAGCTTATGGGTTTCCTGTAGTTGGATCGTGTTCAGGTTGTAGCGGGCGACGCAGGGCCAAGAAACACTGACCTAATAATAATAACAAAGGGGTTGATCCACCGGCGCTGGGCTAAGGCTATCATGTTAAGTTGCACTGGGTCAAATGATAGTTCTACACACATGGAGGTGAGGCGATATGCTCGGTGAGTCAGAATGGAGCGGCGTAAAGCGCGCTGGAAACTCCATTCATACGCCTGACTGTGGATCAGCTCAAGTAAAGACAGAGGCTATGTTTACATGCACACCAATTATGCGATTATAATGCAATTAAGGCAAGTAAGGCAGAACTCATGTCAACACCATATTCTGATTATGTTACTGTGATTATGCTCATAGTCGAAGTAAGCATAATCGCAGTAAGATATGTGGAGTATTCCGATCTTTCTCGCATTAATACATCCATAAACCAAAGTCGCATTTCTTGAACTGTGACCCATTTGCGCATGTGTCCAGCTCACCATGTTATGTGAAGGTAAAAGGTAATTCTAATGTGTACTGGGCTAGATTAGGGGGTTATTCTTACCAATATCTGTCACCCACAACGGCTTGTAGGACATATTTTGCTTGATGAATTGCTATATCCATCCAAAGGTGGCAGGACATGCATGTGCGTTCCATCTGCAGCCTCTAATTTGAACTATGTGGTGCGCACTTTCAAAGCGCTGCAATTATGCACACCTCAACCAATGTAGGTACTGTACCTTAAAAAAAAATTTAAATATTGCACAACCAGCATCAGGCGTCTTGCCAAATAGGTACACAAACTTCCGCCCAGCTTCCAAGTTTCTACAGTGCAAATCATCAGGAATACAGGAGACGGACGGTGACATCGTGGAGACACGTTGGACACATCGGTTCACACAGCTTCAGCCAAACACACCGCAACAACTGCATGTGTCGTCTCCTTCCTTCCAACAGGTTTCCCAATAGTAGAGCCTGAAGCATGCCATTTTGTAATTGTAATAGAGATAGGCATAAGGCTGCAACGGACAACATGACGTGAGCACAATCGTGGCTGTAGTTGTTTTGGTTAAATTTGAAAGTGGCGGGACAGGAAATGAGTTCTTTTTTATCATAAAATATATGTATCCCATTTCCACAATTATCTCTGTGTAATTGAAATAAATACTTCATGTCATGTAAACGGGATTATTCTGGGGAGTTTATGCAATCATGTAAATGGCTTAATCAGACTAGTGCCTTAATTGCAGTATTGGCAATAGACGCATTATTGCGCACATGTAAATGTAGCCATAGTCAGAAATTCTGACTTGCTAAAATGGAAAATGGGAAAATGGAATGGCCCTTCAAGTCAAAATTCCAAGTAGGAAATGACCACTAGTACTAATGCAGTTCAGGGATTTCCAACATGGATGCAATTGTAAAAGGAAACATATTTGCCTTTACAAAAGGCTTTGAGTTTCATGCTGTTGGCTGGTGTTCAACTCGTAACATTTCATATTAATTCCAAGTTACCTGGCCAAAGTACTTCTACTATTGAATGTACTAAAATAGAAAGTATCTTGTACCTCTATGACTTTTCCAAGACACACTTTCTGTACAAACTGGTGTTGTTAAGATTTGCTGTTGGTGTTGTTCAGATTCATGCAAATAAATAGTAGCTATAACTATATTTACCCTTGCTTGTCAGAGCAGCTGTCAAGTAATGGGACACTTTGGCTTCGAAGGCTCATTCACATGGAAACAAACTCAGAGGCACCATGCCACTGACTCATTCTTAGGGCTACAACAAACTTATTTTGGCATATGTTGTAGGCAGTAAACTTAGGATACATTTGTTTTACAGTGCTCCAAATGCAAGTGTGAAAGCAAATTGAAATTTCTATCTTCAAATGTGTTCGATTTCAGAACACATTTGTCCATTTTCGATTGCACAATTATTTTGGTCACTGGGATGTTGCTGTATTGTGAGAACTATTTGAAATCTTACTTGATCTTACTTACTACTAGAATGTAAGTCTATTTCCAATCTATAGTTTTTAGCCTGTGCACATCCAAGGCTCATTTTGTCTTTTATCAAACAGTGGATTGGACTAGTGGCCTAATATGATGATGATGATGATGATGATGATGATGATGATGATGACATATCAAGAATGTGGCACTGCTGTGAGAGCAGCTTCATTATAATATATCTGAGTCCAACTGAAACTTCCCCTCTGTAAATGAAACTAATGATGAGCACCACCAATGGGCCGTCATAACAGCAATTAGCCTTCCAGTATTAATATGAATGAAAGGGAGGAGAATTCTCTTGTGAGGACAATCTGATTAGAATTTATCTAGTGCATGGAGTGTTCCTTGCCTTTTTATGTGTAAATGTTGATATTTCTGATTTTTCTGTTCATTTAGCCCAAGTAAACCCACTTTGACCATGGTGCAATTCATTACCTTTTTATCATTACTTCGATACGAAAAGTAATCAGAAATATCCAAGCCTGTGTCCAGCTGTTTTGGCAATGGCACACACAATTTGATGCTATCAAGAAACACATGCAGTATACAAATTACTTTATGTATTTGAACCATTATTTATTTGAATTTGCGGCTTCATATTAGCTACATGGTACATTCATATATTGATTCAATCCTTCCCTTACTTGATAGAAAAGGAACACATTTTATAAGGATACTGTACAAATGGGCTACAATAGCGAAACTGTAAGTCCCTATAGGAATATAACAGTGATACGATAGGAGATAAAAATACCATAAAATATCCAACTGATCAATATGCCTTGGGGTTAGCAGTAAAAATGTGTTTTTTAGACATTTCCGTTTATAGTTCCAGGTACCCCTCACTCTCTTCTCAGGAACAAGTTCAACCGACTAGCTAGGCTACTGCTACCTCGCTAGCTAGCTGGTTGGTCATCTACCCGTTATGCTAGCAAAATTTAGCTACATATTGTCAAAGGTTGCTCCCTATGGCAAAGATTGTTCATGTTTTACAAGATTTATCACTCGACCGCATTGTTGTCTGCAAAAATGTGCGTTAACTCCAACCATGGACTCTCCTCCTGCAGTTTAGCCTCAGAGACATTGGCATAGCCATTACCAAGCTTTTAATAACCTGAAAGAAAAAAATACCCATCTCAGAAAAGTACATTTCAGTGCCTGTATGTTAGCAGTAGTCAGTCTGTGTGTAATTTGGTCCATATAAATCTTAAACGCTTTTAATGGAAGTTAAGCTAACGCCAATAGAAGCTTTACGTCAGAAATCTCCTAGCAGCCACGGCTGGTGCCATGTTGGAGGTCCATTAAATGATTGATTGAGTGCAAATAATGGTTAAATATACAACAACTGGGCTTGTAAAGAAGAGACATCTGAGAAAGATACCCCAGATTGTGCTCTCAAGAAAGTTAATTTAAATGTTGAATGTCTTACTTTGTAGTATCTGTAAGACATTTGATTTTGGAAGTAGTGTTTTTGCTGTTTTTTGTTGTCAGGCGTGGATTCTTGGCCACACAGTGGGAAACACAAGCATGCCTCTCTCTCTCTCTCTCTCTCTCTACATCTGGTTCATAATTTATTAAGAACACATTGATATGCATGGCACTGCTCTATTCCTGCTACATTCATATTCACTACACTGTCTGGTACAGCAAGGAGATGGAGAGGGAGAGAAAGAGGAATGGAGAGAGAGAGAGAGAGAGAGGAGAGAGAGAGAGAGAGAGAGAGAGAGAGAGAGAGAGAGAGATAAATATATGTATAGAGAGCCCATCTGTGTGTGTATGTGTGTGTGTGTGTGTGTGTGTGGTACATCAGGGATATAGATCAGATGCCTGAGCTTCTACCTGGGCTGCCCTGCAGAGCAGAACAGACAGCAACCAACTCTCTGTCTCTCTCTCATACACACACGCACGCATGCACACACACGCACACACACACACACACACACACACACATACACATACACATACACACACACCCACACACACGCACACACACACACCCTTACCTCCAACAGTCTGTCTTATGGACTGTAGCTAAATATAAAATCACTAGCCTGGTTTCCACTGAAGCCATAGTTTTGAGGGGTTGTCAAACTATACCATAGCTCTACTTGGCTGTATGATTATTTTCAAGAAATTATACGACAGCAGTGAGATCAGTGTACGCGACAAAAATTTGAAGTACCAGCTGATAGACAGTGGATGGCTGGGGAACTCGGATGGTTAGAAACAAGCTATACACATATGGTATCATGGACATTGACACCATAGAGCTGCTTGTCAACAACCTAAAGTCTTAAGCATCAAAGCTGTTTTCTAAAAAAATAATCATCATCATCATCATAACCCAAAGCTGGTTCTGTTCACTTGACTTTAGCTTTTTACTCAACAGCTGTATAAATGGTTTTTGGGTGATGTAACGGCCATATTAGAGGTCGTTGAAGTCACAATGAAACTGCATTTTTAGAGCATCTTGCTTCCTTCATGTGACATATTTCCTTAAATAGTATAAGGTCAAAGTGTAAACCAATGGAGTATCAATTAGGGAGAAAAAGGGAGGGGCAGAGGGGCGGGAATGTTCAAAAATCTGTTATGGTTTTATTGGTTAGGTGGCATTATAAGCAAAGTTTTCCCTTTCTTTATTTTTTTATTTCTTTATTTTTTATTGCCTAGAATATTAGACACAATATTCAACAAGAGATTGAATACTTTTTCCTTATAATTTTTTTGTTCTTGACTTCTCAGCAATTGTGCGTGCCCTCTTTCAAGCTGTGCCTGAACAAGCTTTCAAATGAAAGAAAGCTGATGAAGAGAGAGAGAGAGCTCTAAATAATATTCAAGTCCTCCTCCGGTGACCTCATCACCCCATTCAAATGTCAAAACTCTTCTGAAAACAACTCATATCAGAAAGTGATGGATGACTACCTCCACCACACAATCCCAGCCAAATTGAGTTCAGCCTGATCTCCTGAAATTTCGTGAAATGAGCATGTTGTAAATGTAAATGTTACGTGCACGAAAAGTGAGAGAAATACGTTTTTGTACATTTTAAGTATTACGTGAAGGAGGCATGACTAGAATCGGGAAGTTTGTAGTCTGACATTGAAATAGTGTTTTGGAAAGTAAGGGTACGTATTTATTTGCAGCTACAGTTTTTCTTATTTTACCACGACCAAAGCCTTTTCCTAACCATAACCAAATGTTTTTTGTTGCCTGAACCTAACTGTAATCCTAACCTTAACCAAGTTGTTTTAGTTGCTGAAACTTAACCGTTAGCTGAAAATGCCGTGTCCAATTCCTGCTGTTGCCAAATAATCGCATTTGTGTTTTTGTCACAGACTTTGATTCGTGGTGGAGAAACGTAATCTTCACATAATTTGTGTCCACAGCAGGTAAATCTGTGTTTTAGAGTTGTAGATGATCATGTTAAGCAAGTTGGTTGTATGTCATAAATCCCCACATACACAAACATTTAAATTATGGTCTCTGAGAGGATAGACAGATTCAACATGTTTAAAATGCTCAGCCTCTAGAATCTTAAATGAACTAATAGCTGTGTTTCTGTTAAATCACTGGTAATGACGCATTCTAATGCTGTCAATAAGCACAGTGCAATCACCATTATAAAGCGTAGCCCTAATTATCCACTTCTTCTCATTTGGGGCACTCGGGTCTCACATTGACCTGATTTCCTTTCTAGTGGGCTGGCAAACTGTGCTTGAACCAGAGAAGACAAATAATGAAATATGTCTGCTTGTGTGCCTGGCTGTCACACTGGGTTCGCTGATAATCTCACCCTAATTATTTTAATGCAATGTTAATGGGCTGGAAGAAACAATGCATTCCAAAATGAGAAATCCATCATTTGATTGCTACTTACCCATACGAAATGATTAATACCACCACATCCTAATCAAACATGGTACTTTTTCAAGGATAGTAAGTAACTTAAGTCCTTGATTGGCAAAATGATACTTGCACAGACTACTTCCTATATATTTTAAAGATATATAAAAAAGACTTTAATGAATAAATACAAATTCTGCGAGAAACATTCTTGAGAAACAAATCCATGGGCATTAAAATCCACTTGTCTTAAATCTCTGAAATGCTACAGCTAATGAAAGCTGGTTACATACTGTGACTTAAGCTTATATTTTATATATACTGTATGTTATCTATTTTTCAAGAGTTTTGTGTATTTGTAGTGCAAAAAAAAGTGCACGGCAACTTCAAAATCTCATGGGTTTTAGTGGGTGCTAATATTAGCTTGTTAGCTACCGTTTTGTCTTTTTGACTCCACAACTATGTGAGATAATTCCCGTTAGCATTTAGTGATCTTGATGTTTTTTTTCTGGTTGTGCAGTTGGCTGACAATAGAAACAGAAAAGATATGTCGATGACAACACTTGAATTATGTTACATGTTGCAGTAAAACTCAAAATAAGGGATGACAGACTGATTCGGAAGCAAAGGAAAGTAGGCTTCTTAACATTTCTGGCACAAAACACCTTCCCCTCCCCAGGTATTAGGCTGTAAGATACAATGCTGGCCAAAACAGAGCTGTGAGCACCGCAGTACACCGAGCCTGCTAGTGAATCAGTACTTTTTAATTGCGTCTTTGTTATGATGCAGTGCACCTGTTTCTCCCAAAGAAATAGTTCTCACTGGGGTGATAAACCTCTGAAGAAATTCAAATCTTGAGATGACACAACTTCTGTTTGAGGGTGTGTGGCATGAAAACATTTGAGAACCCCTGATTTAATTAATGACAGTACAATTTTGGATACACAATTTAGACCACGTGACACTAACACTAATGCAATTCCTTCTTTTCAATGCTAGGGGGAATGCAGAAGCATACTGTAAAAAGCAACGTTAGCTCCTGAAAAACAAGTGAACACCAGCAGTGTTATTCCCAAGCTTGCCCCGTGGGAGCGTATGGGTGAATAATGCAATATTGTTTTTCATTAGCTGTGCTGATGTTACATACACTAGTGTTTGTTTAATTTAAAAAATAGATTGCCAAAAGCCACCAGTATCTGTACACTGTAGCAGATAGCATAGATTATATGTACTTCTCATTCTCTCCTTCTGATCACTTTATAGTATGTCCTAGTTATGTTCTAAAAAGGAATTAAATGAACTGGATAGAACCATATTCATCCTCTGCATACAAGCCAACCATGGTTGCCCATCGTGAATTATATAAATAGTTATTCTTCAAACTGATGTTATGTCTCATTGTAATTGCTTCTAAAGGAAAGGTTTTATACAACTTTCAACGATTCATTTATGGCCCTTGACACTTTATAAATTGGAAATAGTCTATCATCGAGCGGTAGGCATTTATCATGCTACACTTGTATCAGTCTATTGTATACAGGTTATACAATGCTGAATAGTGTACTGCAGGCATAACATGTTACCCTACTTTTAGCCTATTGGGCATCGCTACTATAGTGTACTGTATGCATTTATCATGCTACACTCATATCAGTCTATTGTGTGCAGAGTGTTGCTGCTCTTGTGGCAGAAAGTGTTCTGTAGACATCTGACACTGTACATTTAGTAGCAGCCGTACACATAATTATGCTGCTAGTTGTGTAGTGTTTGCATTTGTCAGTCTATTATCAGTCTATTGTGTACAAGGTATACCCTACTTTTAGTAAGAGCCAATTGTATGCATAATTATGCTGCTCTTGGGACAGGAATAGTACATGTAAGTGTAGGAGATGTTACCCTAGCATCAGTCTATTGTATACGCTGGTCTTGGGGCAGGAACAGTGTACTGTTTGCAATTATCATGCTATGCTCATCTCAGTCTATTGTACACAGGTTATAAAATGCTGCTCTTGGGGCAGCAATAGTGTCAGGGTTATACGGCAAGCTTTTTCCCAGGGAGCACTGGTGCTCCTAATTTAAGATTTTGATGGTACGATTATAGGGTGAGGAAAAATCACAGTTTCACGGTTTTATGATGGTTATGCGTTAACAAGGCCGGGAAAATCAAATGACCATTTTATAATTATATTTAATCCCCTACCAGCTTTACGTTTCAGTAAGCAACTTGCCACCAAGTTAAACGTGTTTAAACTTACTTTTATTACCTTGTCTTGATCATGGAAGGATGGATGGTGATGCGGAAGATGCCGTAGAAAGTTAGATGTTTGAGCCATTGGCAGCCGCTTTTCAGTCTTCTTCAACAACCCAGGGCATTTTTGAGGAATCCAAAATGCTCCCACACTGCTGATTTATGGCACCTTTTGGTGGATAAAAAGCTGGGATGTTGTCTCCTTTCTGTTAAACACACAAACAGTGATTCACTCTCGTAAGAAGTGTTGACAGGCGCAATCTCATGCAAAAGTGAGGCTGCATTCAAGAGCAGAGAATCATAGCATTTTGCACACGAAATACTGGGATGTGTCTTTGTGAAAAACCAGCTACAAGCCTGACAAAAATGTCATGACAGCAGCTCAAAGAAGTCAGGACAAGTTTCTTCATTTTCTTTAGTCAGTGTAATTCTGTGTATTTTTGTATATGCAAGATCATAGTGGTAAAACACAACATTCACCCACATTTTGTAAATATCGGGCCTTTATATATCACATATGACTAACAAACTCATACATAGATGGAGACAGGCCCCATGATCATACGCACTCTCCCACTCAAATTCCCACTGACAAATTCAAAGATGCTTTATTGGCATGACTGACAAAAAGTTAACATTATTGTCAAAACAGTTATTGTACTGTCAAACAATACAATACAATAATCGCAATAAACAATATAGAGAAATGTTTACTCACAGAAGTACATGTGCAAAAGACAAAGGCGGAGCAAATTGGGAAAAATACATGGGAAAAACAGCTTTATGCACCTGGAAAAAGTTATGCATAAACATCAATCTGAAAATAGTCTTGCACATTAAAGGCATGTTCCACACTCAAATCCTCTGTGATGTTCTATTCATTCCAGGAGTTATTTTGTTATTATGTGTTCAATTTACCTTTTTGTTGTATCCACATCCACTTTCTCATCTACTTATGCTTCAGTTAGTGATTTCCTACATTTCCCAGAATTACTTTCGACATCCCCCAGAGTTCTTGCCTAGACTTATACCTGTAGGTGGAGAGAACAACAACGATAGCAATAGTAACAGCAAGAGATCAAGTTTCTCAAGAAAAAGTAAAATCAAAATCTTACTCAAAACATGTTTTGTGGCTGCATTGCAGTCTGGTCTATTGAGGCTACTGTTGGTGGAGAACTTGGTCTCTCTGCCTCTTCTACTATGGATTTCTCCCAGTTTGATTGTTGAACTTCAGTGCTCTTTGATTCTGAGGGACTGACAGCAAAAACCTGAAAACCTGTTGATGTTTTAGATTGTTGACAAAGTTTCTGCTATTAAACTCCATTCTAGCTGTGCTGGAAATATCTGGAACAACAAAACAGACCCAGGGATACAAGGTACATCACCGATAGCTGCTCTGTTACAGTATTAAAGTGTTTTAGGGTTGATTTTTCCTTTAACATGCGTCTTGTATCCAGATTGTGTCTAGATTTTATGTAGCTGGATTATATTTACACCTGGCATTAAAATGCATCTTGGGTATATACACTGAAATGCAAATGCCAAAATGCATATTGTCATGCACGTTACTTACTCTCAGAATATTTACATTCTTTAAAATTGACAGTAAACACCTTGTCTCGCTTGCTCCTCATCCATGACTATCCTGACAATCCATTTTTGACACGCATGTTACAGTCTGAACTGCCTGCCTCCTGTTTGATTTGCGTGAGTTTCCTGGTTGGATACATGCAACAAAGTTTAGTTCCGTTCATGTAGCTCCTATATATGGTTTGGAGACACACTGCGTTTACACTTTGTTGTTAATGTGCCCAAATGCGTCTCTTTGGATAATCGGATCTTCAATGCATATTGGGCGCATTTACACCTGGATTTCATGTGGTTTTGCGCACCAACTATAATCTGATCACCCAGGACACGTCACCCAAAAATGAAAATTTTGTCATTACTCACCCTCTTGTCAGCTGAAACGCCGGTGAAGTTTGTATATCAATATAACACACTGTGAGTTAGCTGACACAGCTAATGGTGACAGTTTAGTTAGAGTTTCAAAAAGGGAAAAAGGTAAATATTGGACTTTTTTAATCGTTTAATTGTTTGGCTTCGGAAAACTTGGATTATGCTGCACGAGCTGTTTGGAGTAACAAAAACTGGTGTTTCAACTGACATGAGGGTGAGTAGATAATGACATAAATTTACATTTTTGGGTGAACTATTCCTTTAATGCCATATCTTAAGGGGGTCACTGTCACTGTTGGCTAGTCATGTAGCTCACAGGCAAGTATGCGTCCAATTCCATTGTAAAATAAGACGCACACTGAGAAAAATGTGTCATCTACTCTGACAAAAAGCAAGGAAAGAGTGGTTTAGGTTTGAAATTTGGAATACTGAATATCAGGTTATAATTGCTTTCCAAAATGAATGTGCAGCTATTTGGAGTGACACCATTCAAATGTTGGAGAACATCATACATGAACATCAGTGTCTTGCCAAGGATAAATGTTAGTCCCCTCTATTTTAACTCCCCAATGTCAAAAAATAGTCCTGTGGTTTTGGCCCTTTCTCCCCGATGATGACTCATGTAGCCAAGGGGCAAACTATGGCCCTCTCTGTCCATTCACATTTAATGACAACTCACGAGTAAACATCCTGCAAAAATCCACTACTCTATCACGTTAAAATAAAAGTAAATATTTGGAAGTCATGAATACACAGCAGTCTAAAAAGTAGTCTCTCTTTACCCTTGTGCATATGGATTTGATCAAACTTCACTCATCACGGTCTGTGAGAAATTTAAAATGTGGGGGGGAAAAATGCAAATTAAGAATACATTAGCACATCATACATAAAAATGCAGCATCAGAGATAATCTCAAGTATCATTGTCATATCCTCCCTATATCATTACAGCAGTACCACACACTGCCTTTTAAACATTAAAAGCAAATACTTTAATCTTACCTAATTATCAGGATTTCAGAAGATTCAGCCTAGAGGAAGGATACATATTGTTTTTAAATTTAAACAAGAAAATGCATCAGTGTTGAACATACAAAAGTGTAAATGAAGCAGCTTAGTAAACACTTTGAGCAGCAGTCTGTGCAGGCCTACAGTGATATATTATAGTCTGCTGTTTGTCTTGTCTTTCTCCTCACTTCTTTCCTTCTGAATTCTTCTCTGCCTCCTCTTATTTCTCTCCTCTCATCTGTTTGTCTCTGTCTTCTCTCTTCTGTTCAGTTCAGGGTGTGCAAAAGATAAACAGAGACACAGTTGTCAAAGAATATATAAAACTTTAAAGGCTGTATATGATATACAGTATATGCTCATCACTCCTCATCTGTATCTGCACTGTAAAACTGATTAAATCTACATTAATTACTGCATGTATTCAATTACTACAGTTATTGCAACCTAATACTAAGCTGCTGTTGTTTGTTTGTTTGATATGTGAGACGGGACCCAGAGAACTGATGGGAGGCGGTGGGTCCATCCCATCACCTTACTGTCCCATCACAGGATCAGTATGTCACCACATTAAAAAATAACCCAGCAAAAAGAGCAGCAGCATCAAAACCAGCAGTCCTAGAAACTGTGACATTTATATACTGGAACCCGTTAGCTAGAAGTCGTAGTTAACTTCTAGCTAACATTATGAACTGTCACGACTTATATTATTAGTTACACTCAGTTTGTCACAATTTCTATTACGACACTTTAACTCAGCAGCACTGTAGCACATACCTTACCTTTTTTCCTCTTTTGACAAAGTGAAGCAGATCCATACATCCTGCCTTGTCTTTTATTGGCACTGTGTTTCCCGGCTCTGCCTGGCCTCCTCTGACCTAGACCCAGGATTGGCCAATTAAAATCATGCGTAACATGTTCCTTTAGTTCTACTCAAGCTACATGACAGTGATTGGCAGAGCCTCCTACCAAACACACACATACCACTAAGCATGTACAGGCAAGCTTGACTTGTGCTCTGGCATGTACGTCTGACCACTAAATTTAACTTACACACACTTTCACACAAATCTCAGTAGACAGCGCTCTAATGGAGCGTGGATGGTGAGAGGCGATAGAAATGTTTCACTATGTAAAACTTGACATATATATTTCCTGTTCAAAACATATTCAGGGCTTATCTCAAAACATTCAGGACTTAAGCCCTGAAAGAAAGACCGTAGCAACGCCATCCTAGTTGTTGACTACTATTGATATAACATGAGTAACTGTCAAAAAATACATTTGGTCCTAACCACTAAGAAATTTATGCAAATCAAGCTCTGGCGCAAACAAGCCCTTGAAAAGAGCACTTCCCATGAAAATAGCCCCCTTCGTCGTCAATTGCAAGTGCAAATTGTTGCTTCAGCTGGAAGACTAATCCACCAAGGCTGCACCCTTGCACCCTAAAGCCCCTTTATAACTGGACTCTCTGATCTGATCTGAGCTTCTAGGATGGAAAACCTTCTGCCTGCTGTCTGTCTTGCTGGTGACGATGCTGCAATGATCTTATATGCCTTATAATAATTTGGGCATTGGCATTCTGATGTAGTCATTTCGGTGATGTAGCACGTGTTATTCCCTGCTCAAACCTTTAGTGAATCTTGGCATGGGACTTTTGCACAGCAAAAGCAAATATTTTCAAAACATGCATAAACATCAGTGTTGAAAATAGTCTTGTGGAATTAGTTTCACGCCCCCTGGTGACTACTCATACTGCCCAGAGGCAAACTATGGAGGGCAGTTGAAGGTACTTAGAAATATGTGTTTTTGCATATGTATGTGTGTGTGTGTGTGTGTTGTTTCTGTTAGCACTGTGTGGTAGACAACATCTGCAGGGTGACTCCACACACACAGGCACACACACACACACACATAGAGGACATTTTATTGACTTATATTCATTCTCTCACTCATTCACCACTCCCTGTTCATTCCACACACACACACACACACGCACACACACACCTACACACACACACACACTTGCACATTTGCAGGCATATATGTTCAAAACATCACAGTACCACTAATAATCTAAAAACCCAGTGACTCAAATTGTTGAAGATATGAGTTTTAGGCTGAATACACAGACACATACACAGAGGCACGGACACACACACAAAAAGACAGATACACAAACACACACACACACACACACACACACACACACATAAATACACTCCATCCAACCCCACTATGACACAAATTATCAACAACATCATCAGACAATGGGTTTCAAACTCAAGAGGGCTTTTTTTAAATCCTTGTCAGAGGCTTCTGTCTGATTCAGAAGTACTTTCCCCCTCCCAACAGAACTAGAAACTATACTTGTGATACTCAGCATACACTTAAGGGTGATAGTTGATGTGAATTTTGAAAATGAGACGAGGATTTAGGCTGTAAAACATTTCATCAGCTAGAAAATATCTTCAGAGTAACCAGTGGCTGTAGAAGGCTGGGAAGAGATAATGTGGCACTTATTTAATTGAATAAAGGTATTAAAGTTCTCCATCCCTACGATGGATAATGCAGTGTTATCCGGCTAGATAGCTAATTACAGACTTGGATCACTGTATTGATGTTAAGAGCCGCACATCACACAAACCAATCTATCTCCACACTTGGTTTGGTTTTAGTGCTGCCAGTGCAAGGGACTTTGCTCCTGTTGTATCCATCCAATCAGAGCCTCCTGTTGTGAAAATGAAAGTGAAACTTCAATTTCTACGGAATGCTACAAACTTCTAAATGTGTTTGTAACCGTGTGTGTTAGACAGTAACTTGACACTTTTTACCTACAATTTACAGTTTCCCATTTGAGATTTTAATACAACACAAGCAAGGATCTAGTCAGGAGAGAACAAGAGTAAGTGCCATAAAGCTAAGTTCTAGGCCGACAGGACATAGGTGCCACGAGGCAGTGCATAGAGAGCATAGAGGCAGATAAAGATTTTTTTTTTTGAAGTAATTACACAGTCCATCAGGTGAGAAGGTGTTCGCTAAAGAGCTGGGTCTTTAGCCTTTTCTTAAAGATTGAGAGGGACTCTGCAGATCGAATGGAGTTTGGTAACTCATTCCACCACCGAGGAACCACAGAAGAGAAGACTCTGGATAGAGACTTAGGGCCTTGATGTGGTGTTACCTGTTAGAAAACTTCCTAATACTCGAATACAAGATGAACATGAGTATAATGACGGGCATTGATCCAACTTGACAGTTTGACTGGAAGTTTGACTGTAGTTGGGAAGGACAATTCATCCATCAGTAAGCCAGGAAAGGCCATGATATAATGGAGCGCCGTGTTAGTTCAGGCAGGACATGGAAGTCACGCATTGCTAGTCATCTATCAGCTGATCGCCACACACACCAATCACAGTCCATTCTCATAACAAGGCGGTATATTTAAATTACCTCCTCCTATGCTGATTCTTGCTACACCAACTCTCACTGCTGCTTGGTAAAGCTCTATGCCACTACTGCTGTTACTGGTTATGCTGCTTTCTCCTGTTCAAGATGTCTTGCTTCGAGCCTGATGAAGAATCTTTGGAGGCACCACCAATCCGCCTCTATCCAATCCCGCTGTCGGAGCTCTCATCTGGCAAATAAAAGTCCGCTCAAACCGCTTCAAGAACTCAAATGGTCATGGCTATTTTACTTTAAAGTGGAAGTTAACTTGGCCTGAGAAAAAGCTTCAGTCATGAGATATATTTTTTGCCTTAAGGCTATTGAGGAATAGAGTTATGATACGAATGTTCCATGTTGCTGAGATGAAAGATAACCTCTGAAGCCTAGATGGCTTTATAAGTAGGCCTATATAGAGAGTACCCACTTCTTTCACTGGCAATATAGACTATGTGTACATCTGTCTAGCCACCACTTAGGCAACATGTTGAACTGAAGAAGATGAAGAAAAAGAAGATGGAGAAGAAGAAGAACACTTCAGGGTTCCTATGTAGCGTCTCCTGGATCAGAAGACCTAATATCACCTAGAATGATGAATATATCAAAGACTGCTGTCCCTGTAGCCTACACGCAGTTGAACACACACAAATGGACATGTATGAACAAATGGGCATGTAAGTTCCTTTCAACCAGTCCATATATAACTCCCATACACACAAACACACTGCTCCGATAAGACTGCACTCGGGTATGTACAGCAGAAAGTGTCTAGATATCACCTCATGGAGGAACCTAATTTCTAAAGTTGGGAAATATACTTTTAATTTATTTCTGTGCGACAGACACAAATAGAAACTTTTTCTAATAAACACCATTACAAAACTTTATAAGTTTTAAGGGGCTTTGAAATGTCCCTGAATAATATTTTTCCTAGATTCAACTTCCAGGTTTGCTAATTTGTTACCACTTTTGTTTTGCAGGCTCCTGTTCTCATTGAAAATCAGCAACCTGCACCAAATAATATTCAGCCAACTGTGCCAATTAATATTCAACAACCTGCGCCAATTAAGATTCCATGGCCTGCATCGAATAATATCCAACAATCTGCATTCATTTCTAACAGTGGATACTCACTTATTACCATTGTTGTGCATCCATTCTACAATGGATACCCCATTATATGCAGTACTAGGCACCCAGTGGTGTGTATCAGGCTGCACCAGTTCACTAAAGTCAGAATGATGAGAAAAAAGTCTCAGAATTCAGGAGACAACAGCTTTTGATTGATCTGTCTGTACATTCACAACATTCTAGATGCCGTGGAGGAGAGTTGGGCCCTGCCGCTGTCTTATTGCAGCTATTTTTCTGTTCAATCCTCAAAGAGTAGAGTTTCCTCAGTCGGATGTTCTATTCTGTCATTTCTTTGATTTCTGATCTTTTTATGAGTTAATGCATACGTGTGATCAGTGGCTCTCTAAATAAACCAGCACTGTTTTGCCCTGAGTCTGCCTCCCGAAAAGAAGAACATTGTGTATGTGTGTGTATAAACCATGTCTACAACCATTTCTAAGCAAAGAGTGACATTTATCAACCTGTCCTTATGCTTGAGAATGTATTTTAGGCCTGACCATGCTTACACAAAGCACCAAGTAGTGTAAAAGGAGAATTAATGCCATCTACCCAATGAAAGACCAAGGAGAAAGAAGAGAACGTGCAATCAAATGAATAGGCTTTTTCCAAATTAATATTAAAAAGTGTTACACCATTCATACACATTTGAACAGTGCATAGTCCAACTATATTATGCAACATTTAAGCATGCTGACTTAAAATGGGTCATTTTAAATATTAATATCAGTATGGAAATTCAGTGTAGGCAATCTAGGACTACTATAAAAGGCAACAATGAGACATTGATTGTGGTGTCTTTTGCTTTGATGGAGGATTTGGCACATACAGTGTTGTGCCGGGAGTGCGTTTTCAGAGAGCATACCAATTTTTAAACTGAGAGAGGATGAGTGCATGGTTCCTAGGTACATTTTGTTTTCCAGGGGCCTATTTTACCGAACCTCTACCGCCAACATTGGAACAAACACACTAATGCCATCCCGGTGCATATTGAAGTCCTCTCTACCCCGGGGATGTTGGCCACTGGTACATTTCAACCAGAGACTAAGAACAGGTCTGGGATTTCACAACCCACCATGAGCCGCATAATGTCTGCTGTCCTTCGAAACACAATTCCACTCCACTCCACAGTACATCCGGTTTCCCTACACTGTTGTGCAACATGCTGTAAGTGGAAAGGCAGCTCCATGCCATGCCTCATATATTGCACTCATTCAATGAATTCAGCTGTATCAACATATCATATGTGCACATTTGGCCTTGCTGAATGTCATTGCTAAATGGCCTTGTGGGACGCATGTGGGATTCATTGTACAAAACAGCTCATTGCCTTCAGTGAGGAGCTGTCATGGATAGATGGCTTATTGATAAGTGTAGCCTTTGTTCCATTTTGATACACTAGGCTTACAGAAGTGTATTTTAATGATGGGTATTTAATCACTACAGGAGATGGAGGCTATCCATTAAAGCCATTGATCCCTCTCACCAACCGCTCAACCCAACAGAAGGCATGTGATTGGTCCAAAGTGGCTGGTCCACTGTCCTCTCTGTCCTCCGCCTGTTGCAGCAATGTCTCTCTTGTTTTTTTGGCAAAAGTGTTCAATTCAAACCATTTTCTTTGTTTCTGCCACTATTCTGCAGTCAGAAGAAGCAGAGATTACTGCAGCTCTCACCTTCTCCCAGGCTTTATTTATTCACTCGCGTGTTTGTGAATTGTTAATTGCTCACTGAGCGTTCTAAAACAATCTTTTTGGTCTGCCTCAACCTCGCTTACCAAAACTCCAATTTGCGCATCAGAAAAAATAATTTGTTTCTTTCTCTTTGTCTGAGCCACGTTAAACGGTAGAGACATAAATGACGTTTTCTGAGCATTTAAAGGTAAAGTTATTACCATATGTGGTCAAAAAGGGGGCATATCTTTATGTTAATGAGCGACTGTGCACAAGCATGATGGTGGTTGAGACAATGTGGTATTTCTCAAGTCAAGTGTGTGTGTGTACATTTGATAAATACAAAGTACCATCATTCTAAATTTGATTCCTAAGAGATAATTTCATCTTTTCTATGCAGTGTTGATAAATGAGGGCACAGGACTTCTTCATAATGTACTCACCGCTTTCTCTAGGCATACAGAGAATACCTTCCTATCAGCCTATTAATAACCTTTGACACAGTGTGACTGGTGGGTCACAGCACCACAGTGTTTCCCCTGACACTGAGGAAGTAGGGTGGGCCGACCTGCCTGGAAGAGCAGAGAACCAACTAGAGTTTCATTAGTATCGCTTTTATTGTCTTAGATTTATTGCCGCACGGTGTTACATGCTACTTCAAAGAATTTTTAATAGTATGTGTTTAATGGAGAGTTTTAGTGTCAATAAATGGCGTCCTTTCCAAACGGTAAAGGAAACACTCAAGCGGCTCCTTCAGCCGTCTCCTGCACCGCTGCAGCAGAGGGAAAACATTTCCACTTCTCCACCTCTGTGCTTGTTGATTAAGAGACTGTTTTAGGTTGATGAGTCGTGACAGAGGCATAAAGATGTGTTGTCAGTAGTGTCCTTGGTGCTCAAAACCATGTACAATTTGCCTCTCTTTCTCTGCGGCCTTCTCTCTCTCTCTCTCTCTTTCTCTCTCTCTATCTCCCCCTTTTTCTCTCCGTATCGCCTCCCCCTCCACCTTCTCCTCTTTCACCCTCTCGCTTTCAATGAGGTTTTCAGCGGTGTCCTTAGAAAGTCTGTACATTTTAAAAGGAAACAGTTTCTTTTCAGCTTTTTTATTTTTTCGCCTCCCTCAAAGCGATTTCACATCCTTTATCTGTGCCAAGAGTAGAGAGGGTTATGACACACGCGCACACACACACGCGCGCGCACACACACACACGCACACACACACAGGTTTCCTAAGGTAAACTGGCAGGCAGGACCTTGCATTTTTTTTTTTTTTTACAATTTCATTTTAGTTATTTAGCTGATGCTCTAATGTTCTTATCCAGAACAGCTTATAATGAGTGAGCAGTTGGGTGTTCAGTGCCTTGCTCAGCAGGTAGGGTTAAGGTTCAATTCATTTGTAATCTGATCAAATTGGAAAATGGATTTTCCTCAACAGGCAAATATTTATACATCGTAATTATTCTTTTTTTCTTTTTTGTGAAGCCTGTAATTAAATAATTATAGGTGAATGTTCTATGTTTAGAAAATATTTATGAATGAGTGTTTGATGTTGGTTGTGGCTGCAGCGGCAATGAGCTGAGTAAGAAAAATCGCTGTATTCCACACTTACCTTCCTTTCCTGTATGTGTGTGTGTGTGTGATAGACAACCCTCCGCAATCTGACCCCTAGGTGAGCCCAGATGAATGCCTGTTTTCACACACACACACACACACACACACACACACATGCACAGACACTCATTGTGACCTCAGGTGTTTGTAGATTGATGCCATTGCCTAGAAAGGCCCCAATATTTATTCATTGAAATGTCAAGACCAGGAAAACATATGGTGGTCTTGACACGCACCACTAGATGTAGTACTTAAACCTGACAGACGCAAATGTGTGTGTGTGTGTGTGTGTGTGTGTAGCATTTGTGTGTATCAATATGTGTCTGCGTCTATGAATCTGTACATATGAACAGTGTGTGTGTGCAGTGTCAGTGTGCGGCAATATGTGTGTGACTTCAAGTGTGTGTGCATCTGTATGCGTGTTTGTATTTGTCAAATTATGCACTGAGTGTGTGTATTTCTGCAGTTTGTGCCTTTGTGTGTCTGTATCTGTTTGTGCATTATATATGTGCCTGTGTGTGTGTGTGTGTGTGTGTGTGTGTGTGTGTGTGTGTGCGCCTGTGTGTGATCCTGGACCTTTCTATCTGTCAGTAACAGAGGTAATGTGAAGTGGCAGAAAGCTAAGAGGTTTCCCACACTCCACCACTGACCATATGTCACCACACAGAGTGATAGAGAGAGAGAGACAGAGAGAGAGAGAGAGAGAAGGAAGGGCTGAGGGAGCAAGAATGAGATAAAGAGAAAGCTACAGTAGGAGGTTTAGCACACTCAACCACTTGTCAAATGTCACTAGACACCAATAGAGACAAGGAAAGAGAGCGGAAGCAGGAGGAAGGGAGGGAGAGAGTTAGTAGTAGTTTCCCACACACAATCACTGTTAATGTCACTGGAACAGCCTAGATGGGATACAGAGAAAGGGAGGATTGGCGTTAAGATGAAAGGATGAGCAGAGAAAGAGGTAGAAATGGATGAGTGTCAACATTAATGGACTGACTTCTTGTTAGTTTGGCCCATTGGTCATCTTACCCAATATGTGACAGTAGAATTGGCACCAAAATCATCTGCGTGTCTCTAATAGGCAGCTCTGTCCAGTGCACATGCTAACGCTTTAGCATATGTTACTGTAAGTAATTGCAAGCAATTAGCATTATCCTAAAAGTGAGAAAACGAGAACCTGTAGCAGCTGTAAGGCTGGATGGGTAGTTAATTTTAATGACATGTCTAAATCTGACAGGCTTGTTTACGGTATTGGTAAAAATAGAAAATGAAATTAGACAAAAAGAACGCACTTTCAGTGGCAGCTAGGAGATTTCTCTTCCCCCGAGAGCGTAACTTGGTTTGTTTAGACAGCAAGTGAGCGAAGTTAGCCAGACAGCTAAAGTTTTTTATGATGTTAATTCGTAATGGACTTATGATGAAGATTGAGATTTTATTTTTTAGAAGTTGTGAGTCTACAGGCCATAGAATAAAAAAAACAATACCAACTTTGGATTACTAAAAGCTCTATCTTCATATTTTGGATAATGCTAATCTCCTGCGGTTAATTAGCATACTAAAAAGCTAAGGGGTTAGCATGCACATTGAACAGAACTATCTACTGGACACAGAGACTCTGCTGTTGAGTAGGTTATCCTTAATTTTCCCTGCCATGATTTTCCTAGACAGTGTGGGGGATTTGATTATACTGGTGACGAACTGCCCTCTCTAACCTGTAGCCCCTGCTGCTTGTTTGCGGATGCAGAGCTTCCAGAGGACAATGAAGATGTGACAGCTGAAAATGACTTGTCAGTTTCAGATAAAGGGGAAGTAGAAAATATGGTTGAGTCCCCCAAAACTGTCTAAGTTTGACAGGCTCTCTGCAGAATCTGTCATTTAAGGTTAGAATTTAGACTTTAGACACACACACACACCACTGGGCACACACAGCTGCACTCTTATGTATCTACTGTAGCACGCTAGTTAAAGCTGTACTATGCAACTTTTTTTCACATTACAATATAACAATATAATAACAATAAATAGGCAGGATATATTCTACATTGTCAGTCTGTGTCTGTCTGTGCCCCTATGACTAAATCCTCCCATTTTCCCAAAATTAGCTTTTCATTGGTGTTCGGAGAGCAGGTTAGTCAAGGCAATAACAATAATGGCGGAAAGCAGTTAGACTGCTGGACAGGTAGGATGCTAGCCAGTCTGATAGGTTCAGTTTTGCTAACTCTTTTCCACGAAAAGTAGCAATTGGCTCCTCAAAAAGTCCCTAGATGACATCATACACAAATTTGCATATTAATATGTTTGCGACAGGCCGCTCTTAGTGGAGGGAGGGGCTACACTGTGTATGGGAATCGCTGTGATCATCAGACCTCTTTGGACTAGACAGGCAAGTAGCGCAAATTAGCATCAGCTGTACCAATTTGTTGCCAAATGCTTTAGAAGTCAACACAGTAACATTGTTCCCTATGGTTAGAAAAAGTCACATTTGTTGCTAGTTGCTTTTAAGGAATAAAGTCGCTAAAGTCGACCAAGTTGGCAACAATGGCTAGGTTTTCAATGTGGCAAGCTAGCAGTGCTAAGTGTTGGACTGTGAACTTGCCCAAATGAGGGACAGGAGTGTCAGAATTGCAATAAATTCTACTGCCTCAAGGCAAAGTTGCATATTGTAGCTTTAAAGCCCAAACCCAAATCTGTGTAAAGCTTGACATCTAATGGCAACAAGCAATTGGCTGATCTTTTGTGCCAGGTGATTACCTTCTTCTTCACTGATCTCAGGTGGTGAGATCAGTGGCCTTTCTCTCACCACTCCTCTCCATACACGAGGAATCTCATCAATTCGCCACTTCGGTCATTGTTGATGGAAACTACATGTAATTTTGTTAAAGGGGGGGTATCCTAGGATGTGGCAATTCTTAGTGTTTATGGTGATTTTGGTACTTGGAGGTGTGAAGTAATCACAGTAAAAAAATTGAATCATGTTAATATGCCATTTCCCCAGAGTCACCAACTATAAAACACGCCCCCTTCAAGCCCCCCTACAAGCCAGTCAGATTTTGCTCCAGTGTCTATGTAGATACTGGATTGTCTGACCAATCAGCGCTAAGAGGAGGGCAGGCCTTCCAGAATGGCCAGCCAATCAGAGCAGTAGCTCATTAGCAAGAAGCTGCTTATGTAAAACAACCTATTTTCTTGTAGGTGAGAAACAAACACTGGGAAGTGAATAGCTAAAGCTATAACTAAATGATTTTTACTGAAAAAAACTTAACAGATGTATTTTATAGACACCAGGCAATTATATAAAATTGCTGAAAAAGCAAATGATACCCCTCCTTTAAATCGCAATGGCCAAGATGCAACATTCATCCATATTTCATCAAAATCAAGCTGGTAGTTTTCTGATATAATGCCTAATGCACAGACAGAGTAATTTATCCGTGTGGAGGCCAAAAAAAACGGATATGACAAGAGAGATAGTGCAGGATTTTGCAATGCGATGAAGAGGAAAAAAAAACAGAATTTGACAGAGAGAGATCCTGCAATTCAAGGCAGTATAAAGAAAGGGATTGGTGAAGAGAAAGGGCAAGACGCAGACAGGGAGAGCAAGAAAAAAGAGATAAAGAGGGTACCAATAGAAGGTGCTCAGAAAAGGGATTTGACACCCTCAACAAAAATAAATGAGGTCTGAAATAGGGGCCATTATAGTCTCCAAAATACATCCTGCTTCTTGTTCAATGCTGTCAGAATCACATTAATTCTTTCTCTCTTTCTTTTATCTCTTCTCTCTCTCACTCTTGGTCTCTGTCGTTTGCTGTGTTGCTCGCTCTCCCGTTTCTCGCTGTCTCTTTCTCTCAGACACTTTCTTGTTCGTCCCTTTCTCTCTCTCAATATACTAATGTTGAATAACAGCTGAAAAGGGGTTTTTTTTGTGATTGGCCAAATGTCTTTTTTGTAACTGCTTTTCCTCTCATCCAGGTGTATAGAGTCATAGTAATACGTACATTGTCATTATGCTGCAGAAAACTCAACATTTCAGGGATTGAGAATACATTTCTCCATTGAAACCCATTCCCAAGCACCCATTTCTCAATTGCATTTCTAACCTATCAGTAGATTTTCAGAGGTCCAGCTTGAAGTTCACAAGATCATGTCCGCTGTCGAAAAAGAAAGAAAAGCATAAGGTACCCTGGTTCTAAAATTTGAAAATTATAACGTAGATATTGATGCCAATTCAGAGCCTAGAAGCTCATTATGTTCTGTCCGAATCAAATGTGACACGAAGCTGATCATACTGCAGCATTCAGATCAATAAATTATTGGTCTTAGTACTATGGTTGGACAGTGGAAAAAATGTCTCTCACAACTAGCAAGACAATTACAGCGTGTGATGTGTGGTGCTTTAAGCTGAAATCATAAAGTGTAAAGATCCTCATGCACTGAGCCTTAAAGAGAAAATCAACACTAAATCAGTTAGGGTCGAAAATTGCTGCTGCACTGCTCTCTATGGGTTGAAACTGTAAAGCATGTTGCACTTCTGGCCACACCCCAATCACTGATGTCAAAGTAGGCGTTTTGCCTTTGACAGATGATGCTAAACACCTGCTTTGACATCACTCAAATTCTACATGACTTCTGATATGTAAAAGTATGACAATTTCTGGTTCAGGCACAGATGTGAACTGTATAATATATGTTACGTGTACATGTATATAGGAGTGATGTGGAAAACAGGCCATTTAAAGGAGATCTTATAACATGTCTGTTAATTTCTACTTGACCACATAAGAAAGAACAGGCTGCTGTGGCCACCAATGGAGGATAGGTACAAGATTGCAGTCGATTAGATACTTGCATTGTACAGAAACAACAAGAGAATGCAGCAGGGATACAGAGTGAGGAAGACAGAGGAGAAGGACCTGGCAGGACTCAATCCTCAGTCAACAAGGGTAATCCAGAGATTTCAACCTCTGGCCTTTTTTTAACATAGTTCTGTAAGAATATTTGCGGCTTGACACCTTGTTCCATTTCAATAGATATTTTTATTTCCTTCACAGAGCTGGTGCATGGCCAGCTCCTGTTGCTTCGCTCCCCGCTCTCTTTTCCCCATCCGACTTTTTCTCCGGCGCTAAAAATGAAAGGTCTAACGACGCCAGAGACGACCTCATGCTGGAGCATCGCCGCTCCCAATAAATGCCACGAAACGGAGACACTGCGCGCAGCTACTTTCCCACTGAACACATTCGTTTATTTAATAAGAAATGAAGCCGAAGGCCACGTCCGCACGGAATACTAGCATCTTTTTTTTTTTTTTTTTTACATGAAAGTCAATGGGGAGGAAACGAACACCTGGCATCTTTTTAGGCGGAGCAGAGTGCTTTCTTCAAGTTGAGAAAAGGTCAGTTTTTTAGGGAGCACATGGTGTCGAACGCTTTTTTTAATGAGCTGACCTACCACAGAAGAAGAAAAGGTGGGATTCCAGGCAGCTGATAAGAACCAGAATGAAAATCGTAGCAGTCAAAAACTTAAAACTTGTAGTCTTTGTTACTCAGATCATATTGGAGTCACTATGGAGCCCATTGACTGTGTTGAGCAGTTTTTGAGAGTTGGACATAAGTACTGTGTGCTGATTGTGGCAGCTACTGCAGCTAGTCCTTATGGAAACAAAGTGCTTGGCAACCTGCTTTTCATGATCAGCACAAAATGGGATTGAGCCAGCGCTTTTTTTTTTTTTTTTTTTGGGTTAGGGTTAGAAGCGGAATGGTGTGAACATGCCCTAAGAGGCCTCTCTCAAAAATATCTACGACAGAGATTTTTCAAAATTGCGGACCGGAGATCAAGGTTGAAGTTGACCGCCGCGGCCCCACCTCTCCTCTCCTCCACGTTCCCTCGGCTTTGGAAAGCTTTTCCAGCCCCTACAGCCGCTGTATCTCTCCTGTGGCAGCAGCAGGAGTGGCCGCAGTAATCCAGTTAGAGGAAACTCACTCTAAATACCAGCCAGAGAGATTATTCCTCAGGGTAAAATGGCAGTGTGCATTGGTGTGTGTGTGTGTGTGTGTGTGTTTGGGCATGTGTGTGTAGGTCCCAGGGGAGCACACAATGTAATCACAGGAGACGATTACTTGGTAGCAGTCAGGTAGGTGTGTGTGTGTGTGTGTGTATGTGTGTGTGTGTGTGTGTGTGTGTGTATGTGCAAGTCCTAGGAGAGCACACAATGTAATCACAGGAGACTATTACTCGGTAGCAGTCTGATGCGTGCATGTGTGTGTGTTTGCATGTGTGTGTGTTATTTGGTCACAGCGATAAGAACGTATGCACTGAGATAAAATTACTGCTCTGCAGATAGGCCGAAGAGGCTACAACAACCCCCCCCACACACACACACACACACACACACACCAGATCTACCTGCATCAGCACTTTCCATCCAAACTGCACTTCTGTTTGCAGTTTGGATTAAACTTTCCCAATGAACATCAACACAAATCGCATTCTCACTGAAATGAATTCTGAATCTACTTCCAGTTGCACAAGGCGTGATTTGGATGTTAGATCAAAAGTGACACAGTCAAGAACCTATGGGCCTGACTATGTCCGTTCTGCTATTCTCTATCAATGATTGATATAACTGTAACCCATATAAAACATAGGGCTACTAAAACTCTATATGTTATTTAGAGGTGTAGTTGCATGTTGTCCCCTAAGGGGGGCGCAATACACTGTCTGTGCATCTAAAGTGGTAGAGAGCGCTACGTGCGGTCTTCACGTCACTTCCGCTGGAGATCTCGTCCTGAAAACGTCTTGCAAACGTGCTGCGAACCGACTAAACAACTCTTGGTATGAAACGCCACAGAATAGTCTTAAAACTTTGATTATTTCCATATATCAACGCTAATAAGCTGTTGTTTTATCAGAATCCCAACTGTGAACGTGAGGGGGACTGCTCCTGTCAAGTTGTTAGTGTTTGAAACTCCGGTTGGTTTTTTGAACTACCAGATAGAATCTGGAGGATTCAGTGATGGCGAGCCCAGCCCAGTGAGACTGGACGGTCGTGGAAGCGGTGTGGCCTACCGTAGGATCTGTCCACAGAAGACGTCTGACTAGCTTGATTCATTCATTCAGACACCAGATAAGAACACGTACACACTATTAGCTCTACCCGGGTAGTAGTAGTATATTCAATACACACACTCACAAGGACAAGGAACTGAACTCTTGGGATCTCAAACTCCTTAATTTAAAGGAGCATTCGAGTTGAAAGTTTCAACTCGAATGCATCAACTCAAACTGCATCAACAGAAAATCCAAGCTCCGCCCACACTGTTTGATTGACAGGTGAACTCTGGGAAGTGCAGTGCGGAAACACCACAGCGATGAGGCTGAGTGACAAACACAATGCCAAAATCCAAAGACATTGTGTGGCTTGTTGAATGCACCGTGAAACAAAATTTTGAGAAAAAAAGTCCTTCAAAGAGTTTGCCACTTTGTCACATTATTTTTGGAAATGCAGTGAATTTAACTCGATAAAAACAAGGATTTTTATTTCGTCTCACAGAATGCTACAAGGTCAGAGGAAAATATCTGTACGAGTTTGCAATTCAAACATACTTTTTTTTCCACTTTTTGCAGAAATGTCTGTTATTTTCAGTTCAACCGACTCACTCACAAGCATGAAACGTGATTTGATAGAACGTGTTTTCAGTCGTTTTTCTCCCAGCATAGCATCTCCTGTGTATCACTACTTTGGGGTCCGTTGTGTGCGAGCATCTCCGAGCTCTATTTTTGTCGGCTGAAATCGATCGCACATCAATAGGTCAGGTGGTGGTGCTGACAGACGTGTAGATCTCTCTCTTCCTCTCTCTCTTTGTTCTCCCTCCTTACTTCTTGTTTGCTCTCTTCATGTTCACTTTAATATCTGACTTTCTGTTTCCCTCATTCACTCTTTCTTTCTTTCTTCCTTTCTTGTTTTTTTCTGACCTAGCACCCACTGCAACCTTAGCCTTACAACATTCACTGTATATGAGTGAGTGTGTGTGTGTGTCTTGTACTTCTAACACGCTAATAGGACATGGTAAATCTTTGCTGTGCTGACACTGGCACATTCACATTACACTCTAAATTGGCCTGTCACTAAAGCCGTATATCATTTCCTCCATAATATTACCCTGCTGCGTTTAAGTGTTGTCGGAAACATCGGCATTACGAGTTGAACGCTGCAACAAAACAATAAACTTAAGAGAGAAACCCAAAATCATCATCATCTTACATCATTTCTCGGGAATGAAGTCCTTCAAACTTTCCAAATATGCAAACAGTTATCTCTCCCGGCCACTTGGGGGCACTTAAGTGCAAAGTTGCCTAGTGCAGCTTAAAAAAATCAATTACATGCCTGATGCACATTTTCTCCTCTACATCCTGCTGCTTGATTTTGACAATTTTCTGAGATGTCACACACACACACACACACACACACACACACACAGTGAAACAGCTTGCCGTCAGGGAATGATGACTGTCATCTTGTCATTGTAGCTAGTTAACTAGGTAGTTTAGGTACACACTTCTAGCCTTTTTATTCATAACCACTGATTGGATGATCAACCCCTGCTGTTGATAGTGATTTAATATCCTCATCTAAATGTAATGGATTCACCATGTTCTTCAGAGACAAGATAACAAATATCAGGATTGACATATCTTCCAAAATGAATGATCCTGCATCGCCTAGAGCAGTGATTCTCAACCTTTTTCATATCACAGACCCCTAATTTAGTCCACATTAGGGCCACAGACCCCCATTTGATGAGATTTTTTTCTCTCAGACCCAAATCTGAGAATATTTTTATTGTTAGATGTAATTTTGTCCAGAATTCCATGACTGTCTGTATTGTAGGTAGAGAGATAACAGTGAAACTATGATCAAAATAGTCATTCTTCTACATTCTCTGATTTTGTTATCTTCTTGTAAATGAAATAATGGTGAAGTTTAACAATTCAGCAATTTGCTGGGGACCCCTGGAACCCTCTCAAGGACCCCTGGTGGTCCCCGGACCCCATGTTGAGAACCACTGACCTAGAGCACACTCTAGAATGCTTTGTCAGGAGGAGGATCTGTTACGCAAAGTATTGAATAAGCGTTAGTCCACAACATGTGCTCTTGATCTTATCCCCCTTTCCCATTTTCTTTTTAATACATTTTTTAACTGTTTGTCAGGAGAAGTGCCAAATATTGTCAACCACTCATTACAAACTGGCTGTTTCCCATCTGTTCTTAAAACTGCTATTGTACAACCGTTGCTGAAAAAGCCCACTCTGAACCCCTCAAACCTTAGCAGTTGCAGACCAATTTCAAATTGTTTTTGAGTACAAACAACATATATGAAAAGTTCCAATCTGGCTTTCGTGCAATGCACAGCACAGAGACTGCTCTGGGTGAGGGTCGTAAATGATAGAATCAACCTCGATGCTAATAAGCTCTCTATTCTGATGCTTCTTGACCTAAGTGCAGCCTTAAATATGGTTGACTATGTGATCCTGCATAAGTGGGTTGGACTTTTTGTTTTAAAAAGGTTCAGGTCCTACCTAATAAATAGTGAATTCTATGTTTGTTTGGCGCAAACTCCTCACAGAGTTGGTATTACATGTGGTGTGCCACAAGGCTCGATTTTGGGCCCAATTCTTTTTCCCACTAGGAGCCATCATTCGCAAATATGGCATCAGTTCCTAATGCTATGCTGGGCATGTAACTGAGGTCTTAATTTAGTAAAAGCAAAAATGCCTGATGACTAAAAGTTAAACAATGATTGAAAATAGAAACATACAACATACTTACATACATACATACATTATTTTCATAAAAATTCCAAATAATAAAATGTAATAAACTACATCTCTTTCACCATCAGTCGTTGACAGTGCTTCAATGCTGCAAATGTCACATCTTGGCAACTCGGGTATCATAGAAAATCCCAACTTTCCCAGTCCTTTTTACCACTTTGATGGAGCATTCAGGTGTGCTCAACTCACAATTACGGTATTTCTGACAGCATAAGGTTCCCTCACCTTCCAACCTATCCTCCCCTCCCTTTTACCTCCCTTCTTTCTCCTGTCACTCTCCATCCTCCGTCTGTCCCTTCCTCCCAGCACCTCTCTCATCAATATTTCCTGTCACTCCCCTCCTTTTCCACCTCAACCTCCTTTCCCTCCATCCCTCCTTCTCTCCTCCTTGTCCAGAATAATTATGTCAGCCATAATATTTATCTAAACTCTGATTAATGTTACTCCTCCCTCTGCCCTGCAATGATGAGATCCTGATGATACCTTATAAGATCTGTCTATCTGTCAGAACCTCTCCCTCGCCCTCCCTCCCTCTCTCTCTTATCCTCCCTCCCTCTCGCTTTCCCGACTCTCTCTTTCTGTTTGACTGACAACAGTTTAAGTGATGTTGAAGTTAAGCAATCCTCTCTCTCTCTCTCTCTCTCTCTCTCTCTCTCTCTCTCTCTCAGTGTCTGGCAGCAGTTTAAATGATGTTGAAGATCCAGCACTACTACTAGCAGTACCAAACTACTGCAGATTACTGGAACAACATTGAGGTTGCATGATAACTGCATTTGCACTAATGACAGCTTAGACACACACACGTTTGCATTCCTATACTTGTGAGGACCTTCGGTGACTACGTTCATTCCCTAACCTCTAACCATAACCTGCACCACTATATATGCCAAACCTTAACCTTTAGCCCAACCTAATCCTAATTCTAATCTTAACCCTAAACCCACATCCTAACATTAAAATAGCCAATGCTGAACAACACTGGGCAACTGACTGATTGACTGACTAACCTGAATTTGGCTACTGATGAACACGCACTTCTTTCTCTCACTCAACCCTCTTTCTCTCACTCTGTCTTGGTAACCCAAGTCTTTATGTCAGTCTCACTCTTCCTCCCTCTCTCTCTGTCTGTCTCTCTCTCTCTCTTTGTGACATCTGTAAAGGGGTGTAGGAAGCACAGGGGACGGGAGGAGTTTAAAATGTTCCCATCGAAAAATATACCATGAGATTATTTTGCTTCTGCTTCACAGCTTCAGGTCTAATCATGGCTTCAAGTCTAGTGAGGTCAGATCTGTCATTTGTTCACGACCTGAGTCATGAAACATCCTACAGGATTAAAATATAGAGAGGAGACCAGGGACTGTTGTAATAGTACCCCCCCCACACACACACACACACACACACACACCCACACACACACCATGGCCAACTCCTTCCTACACCCCTGGAATCAGTGATGGTGGTCATAGAGGGGAAAGGTAAATCAGTGATATGCCACTGAGGAGAAGGGGGGAAAAAACAGGAGACAAAAGGAGAAACAAAGAAAACAGAAGAAAAAGAGAGGAGGTGAAAATAAAGAAGAACTGGTAAAGAGAGAAAAGCAGAGAGGAGAGAAGTCAGCAGAGGAGACGAGTTCAGTTGAGTCAGTCTATTCCAGTCATACCACCTGTCCCTCTCACCACAGTAATCTTCACATCAACACCTTTTCAAAACAAATCAACACAACTCTGAACAAAGCAAAGCCCACAGTAGTCATACATCACCTTAGCAATTGTTTGCATTATACCGCTGATGACTAATTACATGAGCGGCAGGCGGCATAATTACATTCTAATGAGTTAAAGGCGATTGCATAACACCCTTTTCAATTAGATGAGTAAACACTGTCTATTTCTGAAGTTCACTGTTGGAGAAAACAAGCACCTGTATAGCATTTCAAGCAACTCTGATGTTATTTTGCATTGAATTATAAAGTTTACATTGTATGTGTTTTGTGTGTGGGGTATCATGGTTTACATGTTCAGTATACAATTAAAGTATGCAATTAAAAGAAGAAAAACAAGACTTAAAACTTAGTTTCACTCAAGTGAATCTAAAGCTGATGGATGGATCTAATGCATTTCATACAACTTTTCTTGTTTGTTGAAAAAAAAATGCTTTTTCTGTCCACCTCCAATTAGTGTGACTGACATTACAATAGAAAGATTAGTTTTTGTTATCCATACATACATAGAATACAACTTCTGCTTAAACCTGTTATATATAGCATGTCTGTAGACAGTGTTGGGAGGTAATGGATAGCACAGTAACGTCGTAATAATGTTACAATTCATAATACAACAGACTCTCTGAAAATGGTTCATCTCAAAAAGGGACGATCATCTGCCCCAGTCATGATCCCTGTCATAATGGGGTTCAGCTTTGTAGCAGGAGTCTATTGTTATCTCCATTTTGCCCTGTAAACCAGCGATGTGCTGGCATCGGGTCACTGGAGGGGCACTTCAAGATTAATCTCCACTGCTTACATCGTGATTTTCAACCAGTGCAGCATAAAGTGAGCATTCTGTTAGTGTACCTTGAGAAAATCAATGTCAGACATAAAGAACTAGAGGCATTTCTGTAATTTAAATTGTACCCGAGTGTCAATAGAGCGTCAGTCATGTGAGGTTTCTGCAGGATGGTCATTGTCAGGGTTGTGAACGTTACTTAATAAAATCTGTTTCAGGTTACTGATTACCTTAAAAACTATAAAAAGTAACATAATCCCTCAGAATACTGAAATTGAGTAACGTAGAAACTTTTGGGTATATCTTGACTACTTTGCCTCTATAATTCATACAATATGTAGTTAAGGGAGCTATTAAAATGTACGGCCTGCAATTTCAATATCATTACCATCCAGGGACTATAAACGCTAAATATAAATGCCCCTTACCCTTCAAGTAAGTGTCTGAGTAATCCAGAAAGTAATCACTGGGGTCTATGGAGCGGTTTCTGTCTGTTCGTTCATCCGTCCGCCATACACAATATCTCAGACATGGCTGATTGGATTATGACGAAATTTGAGGGAATGATGCATCTCATGACTGCGTTGTGACATTTTCAAAATGACACTGATCGGCCCAAGGGGGGAGCTATATTTCCAGGTCAAATTCCGGTCAAGGATTAGGTCTTGAAACCACCCTAGTAAAACTGACCTGCTCCTCATGGTTGATTCTGGCTGTTGTCCTATCCTGGACCTCAGTGCGGCCTTTGACACAGCAGATCATGCCATTCTGACTGACTGTCTCAAGCATGGGGTCGGAGTCGTGGGCACTGCCTGTGTTGGTTTACCTCATATCTCAGCAATATAACCTCTCAGTCAATAGACAATTTTTCTTCTTCCCTGGCCAGTCTCTCTTGCGGGGTCCCACAAAGTTCCATCCTAGGTCCCATGCTCTTTTTTATCTCTATGCTTCCGCTGGGTCAAATCATTTGCTAGTATAATATCTCCTTCAATTGCTATGCAGATGATACACAGCTTTATCTCCCTCGAAACACCCAATGGCCAGTGCACATTGGACAGCTTCAGAGATTGTCTTGAGGACATTAAATGTTGGATGGCACACAATTTTCTCCAGCAGAATGAGAGCAAAACTTAGGGTGCCCTCCAGACTCCATAAATGTGTAAGTAAATACAATGCAAATAGACTTGATAGACAAATTTCATTTTTTACACTCACAGAGCAATGGCGTCAGAAGAGTTGGATTATGCTTCATGAGCTGTATGGAGTCATTTTATGGTTATTTTTTGTTATTTTTGGAACTCTAAAGATTGGTCCTCCAACACTTTACTAGAGTTTCAACTAACATGGGGTTGAGTAGATAATGACTGAATTTTCATTTTTGGGTTAACTATTCCTTTAAGCCTTATGCCTTACAACTTTTGTGTGATTTTTGACTCTTCCCCTAAGTTTGACAAATAAATCAAAAGGGAAATCCACTTTCTTTCAACTTAGAATCATATTCAAAAGCAAGTCTTTTCTCTCGTTCAAAGCTCTGGAGAAAGTTATTGCAAGTCCCTGTATAATGGTGTTAGCCAGTTGTCCTTATCCCACCTGCAACCTGATTTTAAGGTTTTGTTATTTGTTTTTACAACCCTGAATGGGCTGCCCCCACTTACATATCAGACCTCTTAAGCCCCTAGACAACCTCCAGGTATCTCAGGTCTTCTGTCATGGGGCTCCCGGCTGTTCTCCGCTCCAGGTCTAAGCTCAAGGGTGGCCATGCCTTCGCTGCTGTGGCTGCTGTGGCCCCTAGGCTGTGGAGCAGCCTTCTCCTCTAAACCAGATCTACCTCCCTTGTTGACTCTTTTAAGTCCTGGCTCAAAACTCACTTTTATTCTCTAGCTTTTAAGCCCTCTTGATTTGTGTGGTTGTATGTGTATGTCTTGTGCTTTTTCTGGCAGTACTATGTTTATATTCTATGTTTAATGTGATTTTATTTTTTTACATTCTTCAGCACTTTGGTTAACTACTGTTGTATTTAAATGTGCTTTACAAATAAACTTGACTTGACTTTGTTTAATTTTTCAAAAGCCTCTGTAATCCGATTACCGTTTCTACAATAAATGTAATGGATTATATGATATTAATAGTTATTTTTCTGTAATTAGGGTACTATTCTGTTGCATAAAAAAAGTTACTCCCAATCCCTGTAGACCATATGCTTCTGAGAATAAAGCCTCAAAACTTTCACAAACAGAGCAGATTGTAGCCTCTAGTGTATTTTCCACAGGGGATTCTAACACCATGGTGGTGGCTCTGTCTGCCCTTGACTTGTTCAACCAAAATAGTACAGTGTTATTTCCTCTGAGGGCTTTGGGAAGCCGGTCTCTCTCTCATTCTACTCCTTTATTTATCCATCTATGTTTTACTGGATTTGCTTGCCTATTGATTCTTGTGGGGGGTTTATACTTTCATTTGATTCATTGAGTTTTTTTAATCTAAACTCATTTTGATTACTTTTATTACTTGTTTTTTCATAGTTTTCTGTAAAGCCCTTTGAGAGCTCTACTCTTATACATTACTGAACACTTACCAACTTTGGTTGAGACTGCACAGGAACAACCAGAAAATTAGAAAAAGATTTATATACAAAGAAAACACTTTTCCTTCCATCGGGCACAAAAAGCTAATTTTCAGTGTCCTACAGAAACTAGATCTATGTCTCCAACAAGCCCTATTTAGCGTCTGGGGTATGTTTTTTTTTCCATTGACACCTTTTTTGGGGCATTTTTTGCCTTTATTAGATAGATGAAAGTGGAGAGAAACAGAAAAGAATGGGAGAGAGAGGGGAATTACGCAAATAGGACACAGATCCTGGGCCAGATTCGAACCCAGGACAGGGCCTTAGACTGCTGAGCCACCAGGACGCCCTTGACACCTATTTTTGGACACTGTACAAATCATTTATCAATGGTGTGGCTATGTCTTACTGTCATTTTCTAACTATCAGCTCTCTTAGGGTGGGAAAAGACAACATTGGAGATGCAAGGGTTCTGAAAGACAAAAAAACAAAATACTCAAAAGTAACTGAAAGGATTCCACTTGACCTGTGTCTCCTGGCCCGTACGACAATAAAGCCTCCAAGCTTTGACAAACCAGCACAGCGTGTTGTATCCACCAGTCCATTCTTCCACTGGGGCACTCTCTGGAAGATGGATCGGTGTGGAAACATATTTGGTTTATTTCAAAGCAATTCACTGCCAATTCGCAGGCGTCCAGAGAAAGACACGCTGACCATCAGATGCCAAGCTGAGAAATTCCCATTGGAGCATGAAAAACACACTCACACATTTACTCTCGATTGCTCTTAGTCACCCATGCAAGCGCAAACGCACACACACACACACACACACACACACACCATTGCTCTTACTCATCCCTGTGCCTGAGAGCCTGAAGGCATGCAGGCAAGCGTACACACACACACATGCTCACACCACCTCCACCATCTCCAGCGGTTCCAGACGGTGGGGGAGAGTGTCTGACAAGGTGCCAGGTTGAGTTCACTTGTCTCAAATCTGATTGGCTGTCGGGGGCGGCAGGAGCTGTGCACTGATTGGTCGGTTGAATTGAGAGCTGCTCATGGCTGCCGATAATCTGGTCCGGTTGAATGTCACACCCGCTGCACCGGGACATTTCTAGCAACACACCGCTAGCCTGCACCATCCTTTGACTAAACTATACTGAGTGTTTTACATGATGAATAAAAGTGACACTGAACGTCTCTGCAGTAGTCCAACAGCAGGACAAGCACAATAGGGTTCAACATGGCTCTGTAATGGGAGTACTTGTAAAGACTAGAAGCTGGGGGTGGAACTAGTCAACTTCACACAGAATTAAATGGCAACTGCACAATGAGAAAATACAGATAGGCAATTTGTACCAAAATAGTCACTGTCACTCAAGAGCCTTTTTGCATCACTTTATTGTCATCATACTGGCTTGCATCTCCTTTTTTTCATGAAACTGAAATGAGAGGTTGAGTGGTTCCACAACCCATTCAACCACTCATTCCATATATGTACTCCATTGCCAAAAATCAAAAGTCCATCTTAACAAGTCAAATTTCTAGTGTTAACAAGTGTCAATATCATCAAGTATGGCAGAATAAGGCAGATCACTCCAGTAGTATCAAGAAAATGTCACTTGATTCAAGAAAATTCTTAAAATTGTTACTGTTAATTATTTGAATTGGAGACAAGTGGAATTTTCTCACCTCATAGGCAGATTTTTTTTAAACTTTTTAGTAATTTTTGCATTGTGCATACTGTTGCACTGCTGGGAGAGACAGCCTAGTCTTTTACATTGTGTACTACCTGCTAATAAGTAGGTTTTTCCACTAACATCCTTCTATTGAAAATGCCAAGAAGTTATTCTATTTTACCAGTTTGATACAGTAGACACCAGTTAAATAGTATCAATAAACACAGTACAGAAAAATAAATAGTTTCCTATTATGAAAAACATGAGCAGGGGACATCATGTCACTAAATCCTATGCTATGGCAAAGTCCATGCATCTAATACCATTTGCCAACAAAACTTCCAAACCCACTTGGTTCTGGGAAAAGTGGAGCAATGACTGATGACTGACAAGATATTACTATTTGCTCAGTGTGATAAATCATACGTAGCTCTCCATTATAATAATAAAAACTACTAGATCAAAGTTGGACCCACTTTGGCTCAAGTATAGAGAGTGCCACACCTCTCCATACCCAATTGACGCCCATGGGCATGAGCAGTTTTCCCCAAAATTGACCTCATCATGTTTGGTCAGCTCGCTTCACGGCCGCTCAGGCCTGCGCATGCATTCCTTCCCAGCTGAGGAATGCAGTTTCACTGTCACACTTAAGCTTACTTCACAGCTCTGTGTCACCGCTTTACCGTCCACACGATCACTCACTGTCTGCGATCATCGTACAGCTACCGTGTCACAATCGCTTAAATATCCAGTGTCCAACAGCCGTGCGCGTTACTGGCTGACTATCCGCACGATCAGGCCAAATGATGACTGTTATCATGCTCACCGTTGGAGACAGTGTGACACTCGCTCTGGTGTGGTAGAGACTGACTGTCCACTAGATCACTCAATGTCACTTCCGCTGTCTGGAGTCATTTAGGAGAATAGCCTACGCCGCTGTCTTCTGCGCTGCTGGAATGGGTGCTGACATCCAGAGCCACAATTACTGGACTGCAACATCCACAGTAGCACAACACCTGCCACTTGTCCTTGTTCTTTGCAATTTTTGGGGTAAAATATAGGCTGTTTCATGTCACACCGTTTGCACTGCACACGTCTAGTTTTACATAGCCATGTCTCTGGAAATTTTGTGAAACAAGCTCTTAAAATGCAAATAATGTGCACGAAAAGTGACAGAAATGTGTTTCCCCGCCAGGAAAGGATTAGGTGACGGAGACTAGAAACAGACAGTTGTTTGACATTGAAATGATCAGCATGGTGGATGTGTGTATGCACTTGCCTTTAAGTCTGATGGCCTGGGTTCAATTCCCAACTCATGCCAAGAAGTTTAATAAAATAGTGTAGTAATAGCACTAAAATATCCTACTCAAGTAGAAGTATTGTTACTTTGCTGATGTTCTGCTTAAGTAGAAGTAAAAGTACTAGTGTAAAAATCGACTTAAGTTAAAGTAAAAAGTAGCTCATTTAAAATGTACTCTGAGTAAAAGTTAGTTAGTTATTTTTTAGAAAGAGAACATTTTCCATGCAGTTCTAAAAGGATGAGAGGACAGAATTCAAACTAGGTTCTTTTAATTGGAAAATTTGGAAATTTCAAAATAAAGTGCACAAACAAAGTAAAGTCAGATCATTCTTCTCTTCTTTGTTGACTGTTCACTGTGAATGGCTCCACAATTTTTGCTTGTTGATGCTTATGGAGAATCTACAAAATCTCTACTCTGTATTCGATGCCATTTAAAATGTAGTGAAGTACAATACTTCAGTAAAAATGTACTTAAGTAAAAGTAAAATTACTGACTTTAAAAAATACTCAAAAAAGTACAAGTACACAAAAAAGCCACTGAATTACAGTAACGTGAGTAAATATAATTACTTCCATCCCTGAATTTTCTCATTTACATTCACATCATTCATGTCCACAACATGTAATCTGTTTCAGACTTTGTGCTCATTTCATTACATTTTGTAATCGGCATTCTTTATTACACTGGAGAGAGTGGAGGTATTAAACTCTCTTCCACAAAGATTTAGCTAGTGAAGGATTTGACAAGTCTATGATGTGACATGGGTGATAACCTCATCTTTGAATCAGTGTTGCTATGTTCTTGTAATCCATTTCCTTGTCTCTCATCTCGCTTCTCTCCCTGCCATTTCTGGGGTTGAATCGTCTTCCCGCTGTTCACTTTGACTCAACGACTTACACAAGAACTCGCAGCCAATTATTGAAGATATCGCCTGTAAAATAACATGGGAATTATGTCCTTTGCGGAAAATGAGGACTGGAAATTTTGCAGTGATATATAATGGGTTTGGACTGATGAGGATAACAGCCTGGGACTGGGGGGCGGGGGGTAAAGACTGCGGGGCAGGCGGAGGAATAGCATTAATCAGAGTTTATGTAAATATTATGGCTGACATATAATTACTCCGGACAGGAAAGAGGGATGAATGGAGGGAGAGATTGAGAGGGTGGAGAGTGATGGGGGGGAAAGGGATGCAAGAGGGAATGAGAAAAGACTGGGATTCACAAAACAGAGGAGAAAAGACAGGGAAGGACGATGGAGGAAGGAAAGGAAAAAGATGGAGGAGTTTATGGAAGAAAAGGAGCGATGAAGGGGGAATGAAAGAGGAGATAGGAGGTGGGAAACTGCTTCACTATGCAGGGTACTATATCTGTTTAATGTCAGTCAGTGTCCACAGTTTCCAGAGCTAGCCTTTACTAGCATTTGACCCACAGAACTTGAATGGATAGAATGGTCATTCCACTGTTTGTAATTTGGCTAGCAGCCTACAGCATAAAATGGTGACTATGGAGATTTAAGGGTTAATTGCTATGGTGACAATACAAGTCTGGGCATTAAGGCCATAAAGTGTGTCACACTTGCTTGAGAACAGTGCATGTGTCTGTTAGCAAACTGTCAAAACTCAACAGAAAGCTAACGTTAGCGACGAGGCTAACGTAGCTTTATCACAGACTGTACTTCTCTCTCTAGCTCTTCTAGTCAACATTAGCATGTTAGCAATCCATGGCAGCAAGGAGACGGAGAAGCTGCTTTGGTTCTTGCTGTAAAACCTGTCAGCTCAGTGACTTGCTGTAAGTCGCTTTATATGGAAGCTAGCCCAACGGTACATAAAAATGGCCGCCGCTCTAACCATCCAGGAACGTTGACTTGAATGGGAAAGACCATTCTATCCATTCAAGTTCTGTGATTTGACCATACATATTTTCAACCCATTGTTTTACCAGGCAAGTTGAATCAAAACACATTCTTATTCACAGTAAAGGCTCGGGGAGGGAGTGTTATGCTGCTCAGGTGTGACTCATTAGCTCCGACGTCCAAGTTTGGAAGTTGTAAACACGATCAGGCGCTGAAGCGCTGACGGCTGGAAACAATAACAAAATGGACCCTGTAACAAAACTAATTTTTCGGTAGCTTTTCCTTCATTTTTGGTAATGAAGTGGCACAGAGCGACTTGCAGAATGAAGAGGAGAAAAGGCAGGTAGATGCTTTAATATCCTAAACATAGAACAGTTTCTTTCAGTTGTTATTCATGCACAGCTATTCTCCACCGGCCGTGGTTGCTAGGCTGTTTGTGACGTTACAGCAAAGCCTCCATAGTGGGCCACATAGTAAATAACATGGTGTAGTCAGTGTCTACAGCCGCCCACTGTGCTGTGTCATCTCTTTGACTGGGCCTGGCGTAGATTGAGGGCTGGGAGGAATTGTGAACTGTCACATCCACACACTGTCCGCTCATCCAGAGAACACCACTGTCATGTCCTTTCAAATGGAGGCGGGGGGATACAGACACTTTACTGTCTCCCAGGTAAGTGTGTGTGTGTGGGTGCGCGTGTGTCTCCGATGCGGGATGGGTGCGATCGAGACACTGCGGTGTCAGAACCGCTGGACTGTATCATTATGCCTTCACGCCGCTGTCCAACCGCACTTCTGATGCCATTCTGGTGCTTCCTTTGTCGCGCTGTGTGTGTGTGTGTGTGTGTGTGTGATTGCGTCTTTCTGTCCGTCTTCATCTCTGTCTCCCTGCTTTCTGAACCACAGTGTGTCTAAGTCTCTGTCGATATATATCTGCCTGTGTGTCTTTCTTTCTCTCTCTGCTCTTTCTCAATCTCTCCATCTCTTGTTATATCTAATGAAGTGAGGAGTGTGTGTGTGTGTGTGTGTGTGTGTGTGACTGTATGTGTATATGGGTATATGCAAGAACTGTGTATGTGTATGAGAAAAAAGGAAAAAAAAAACACAAAACTAATTTCTGTGTCTTCCTTTGTGTAACATTGAATGCAACCCATAATGTATCAGCAAAAAATTGTTAAATCATGATTTATTGCTGGGTTGGTGTTATATTAGTTAATGTAAAAAGACAAAAAGTTGTTAAAATTATAGTTAAGGTGCTGTGTATTGTGTTTTTGTTGCAAAATACTGATAATTAGAAAATGATCGAAGTCATAGAAATAAAACTGCATGCTGTTAAAATCATAATCAAGATGCTGTGAGTCGTGTTGACTCAACAATGGCAGTTGCAAGCTGTATTAAGTAATAACAGAAAACATGGTAAAATGGCTATTTAGTTGTGGATTATGTTCATATGTGTTTATTACTTTGCTTATGAAAGCTACAGCAGATTGACATGCCTCATAAGCCTTTGGGTGATTTTTTGTGGACATCTGGGGACGCCAAATGGCACAATTAAAGCCGCTCTTTTCTTTCAGTTCCAGTCATCGCATGATCTCATAGCTTTGTATTCGCCCCCCAACTGTTATCCAATTACATGGCATTCAACAAGGGCTGAAACTTGCATTAAACAGGCTCCTAATCCCATTCAACTGTGTTTGGAGGCAGCGCACTTTCCCCATTTCCCCGTAGTCATTAGAAGAAAAGGCACAGCACTACTTAATATTAATCAAACATTTTTCACTTAGTAAATGTAACTTCCAGTCTATCAGAGGGTATTTATCCTCCTTCACCTCTGAGCCATACAGAGGCTCGCAGCAGGGGAGCGCGGCTCTAATGAACCAATTAATTCATCAGTTAATTCATCTGTTAGAATCACGGTTCTCTTTAATTGGATCTTTGAAGTTTTCCCTCCCTTCCTCGGCTTTTCGTCGCCACGCCCCTGTTTCGCAACGGGTCTGAGTTCGCCGGGAGCTGATTGGATTTGCACTTGTGTCACGACAAAGCAAATTGTTAAAGACAATGATGACAAGTGAAAGTGAAGTACAGCGCAAAAACTTTTACATTGAACAAAAACTATCACCACTACTTTTTGAGTAAATATTACGATGGTGCATTTTTTCTTTTTTTCTACTCTAATACTTTGATTACAATACCTAATGCACTTCCTTTCCCATCAGGTTGATTTGTTTGGGTTCATGCACTTGAAACCCCCCACTCCAGATATAGAAAAAAAAAGACACGAATAAAGGCATTTAAACAGAAATGAAATGCAAGCTATATTCAAAACAACAATTTGCACTCCGGAGTCGTTCCAGCTACGCGGTTTTGGCCCTGGGGCATTGCGTGCTCTCGGTGAAAAATAGCCCAAGTAGAAAAGCGCATAGTCGCAACTCAATTATTCTGCAGCACACTGCATGCATCCACATAGTATCCTCTGACAACCTTGAAGTAAATATTCAGTTAGAGGGGAAAAAAGGATTCTATATTTTTCCCCTCAAAACACGCCCTGTGTCATAAACAATCTAACAACCGTAAAAGAAACATTTATTTAAAAAACAAATGGAAAAAATGTATTTTCATTTGTCCTAAAGTTGTAACTTTTCTGGGTTAGTTACTTGATATTGTTGTCAATGGCTTATACATCTATTCGGAGAGTCAGAAATGCCAAACAGCATCAAATAGAAGGTCTATAGAATATACAGCAAACCGCAATGTCAACTTGTCAGTGAAGCAATCTCTGTCTTCACGTAAGAGTGCATTTGGACGGCTTGAAAAGTCGAGTTGGCTTCACCTAATAGGTCACCCGAAGCACTAGTGAGGTGTGACTTGTCAACGGTCCATTCACTTTGCAATAATCTTTCTGTTAGGGGAGCATCAGGAATACTGATTTGCTCCGGTGACTCTTGAACGAGGCACTGAATGAATTTCCCCCCCTGTGGGATGATAAAGATCTGAACGGAGCGAGAGAGTTCAGTTGCGAGCAATGTCAAGTCGACTGATCATTCCTAGAAGCCGGCACGCAGTCGGTCGTTGCTGAGAATGGAGGTGATTGCAGCAATGAGAAGTGCATAGAATCAATGATGCTTTTGATTCTAGTTCATCGGTAATGTTGGGCTCATTACTCAAAAAAAGGCAGTGTGTTCCTTGTTACTCTCTAGATGCAGTAATCCGTTAAACTATTTGTTATATTACTTTTCCATTACACTCCCAAAATTGGTGATTGTGTCAGGGTGGGACATTCTTTTATGCTAAGTTTTTATTCACTTGATCCCAACATTCGCATGTTTTAATTTATTATTGCGTAACTCCCTTTGTGGAGTTATTATTGCATGGTTTTGTAGATTTGCTGTTTTACATTGCATGTTTGTTTGGACTGAGGATCAAGGTGATAAGAAACAGCTGTGATTAACTGGACCACACCCCCCACAGCTCAGGATTGGCTGACACAGGACAGTGTGCTTTTTAAGTGTTGAATTGAGACAGGTAGGGGGGAGTTTCACACACAATACAGAGTTGGACCGCAGAGTTGGGGCTGCTCCACCGTGAAAGTCTGCCGACGGAAGACGGGGCGACAGAGCAGAAGTAAAGCCCGAGACGAGGTACCGGACAGACCGCCGTGGACGAGCCGGACGTGACGCGGAGGCAGAAAGACTGGGTTCAACGCCTGCTATAAGCTACGTAAAGGGAAGTGACCAAGCTAACCAAACCCGTGTGTGTGTGTGAGCCTCCGTTTGTGTGTACCCACGACTGAGGGTGCTTTCTTCTCCTCTGCAGCGGCCGCAGCAGTCCGAGTGAGGAGGGGCAGCGGGACCGCGTGGTGAGGACAAGACGCAGAGGAACCGAAATCAGAGAAGCCAAATAAGACCACGGCCACACGGAACACCCCCCCCCATGCTACCCCCTGGAACATAAGTAGAACACTCCCCTCCTTGAACAATTTTGTTACCCATTGGCAGTATTTGGACTGTGGCACCGCCATTTTAAGGACAGTCATTAATTGTGCCTTTTTTATTCTTACACTCTTGATATTATCTTGTACCTGGGTACATTTTAGTTGTCCTAATAAACTATTTAAAGTTCTCCCGTGGCGTTTCATTTTTTAACAGTGGAAATACTTTTTGTTGCTGGTAAAATAAAAACCTCACACTATTGTGTGACAATTGCATTCTCTCTTTCCTCCTAAAGTCATGATCAATCAGTTTCCTCTCTTGTGAACGATCAGGAAACCAAACAGCGTTGTTGTCGTCTTTTTACTGGATCAAATCAAAATAGTGGGAATAATTCCACCCAGAGAAAGTCAACTTTGTTGCCATCTGAACTGGTTTAGTGAGAGGGGACGACCACCAATAATGACAAAAATGAATGGGGTGATGGAGATGGCATGAAGTATCTGGATAATTCAACCTCAAACTAATATGTAGAGGAAAAAAATGATTTCAAAACACATTGTGAATATGCCAGTGTCAACCAGTTCATGTGAGACAGGGTTGTGACGAAGAAGGCTTACCTTTTAATAGATAAGGTCTGTATTTCCAACAGTATACATCCAACAGATTCTTCCTCAGATGTTGACTTGAGTCGTGAAAGGGCAGTAGATAGTAGGAGTGTGAAGATTCATAGTTAAAGTTAAATATTCACATAACACAACCTTTACTCCATTGTATTAATCAAATACAGACACAGAGAGGCAATAGTGCCATGGGGAATCTGGAATCACACCTCAAGATGTCAAAACAGAAAGAAAGGATAGTAAAGCATTATATCTAGTTTTAGATTGAAAGTTGCTTTGACATTTAGCGTCCTTAAATTAATTAAGCCAATTACTGACTTGACCACAGCCAAAACGCTCTCCACAAAACGGTTCAAATTCTGAAGATTGAGAACGCACACCCTAGTAATGTGCGGGTCATCGGTCCGTGTTATTGAATTAAAGTGCTGAGGACTACACACTAATCTCTTGCAAAAGTATTAATTGGACTGTATTAATGGCCATGACATATTGGTGTTAAAATACTCCAATAAATGCTTTTGCAAATGAGAAGTGTGCGGTCCTCAACACTTTATTTTACATCGCGAAATGGCTGCCAATGAAATCAGCTGTATGCCTCGTGCAAATTTTAACAAAAAATAAAAATTACACATTGTATACTGTATCTGTATCTTTCCTGTCACTACCCACTTTAAGCAGTCTAATATAGCCTGCCATTATGCCACTTGATACTACAGTAGCATAGTCTGTGTAATCAGGACATTACATATCTACATCGGTCATACACATACAGGCACACTCTCTTTCCCTCTCTCACACCTACACATGCCTTGTACACCACATGCTAAATAATACAAATTAATCACCAGTCGGCGGTAGATTACATACTTTTTTATGTCTCGTAAAGGAAAAACCAACAATAGATCTCGTGGAGCGCTACATCACAGACCACTTGTACCCCCTCAAGACACGAGACGCATAGAAAACACACACACACGATCCGGGCAAACACAATTACACATTTGCTCATGCATGATAAACGACGCTTGTGGGGCAATCGGAGCACTTTGCTGATATCATGCGCTAAATACGTCATACGGTGAATAATTGAGTGAATTTTAAATGCACGTGATAAATAATGATTATTGTGCAGTGATAGGGGTATGGCTGTGATGAATATATAAAGCGCGCGGGCTTTGTCAAATATTGATCATGGCGAAGATGCAGACGTTGCAGAGGATGTTGCATTATTTAAGAGGGACGTACACGCGAGCGCACATGTACACACATACTCTCTCTTACCGAATGTACAGTGGATAGGCTTGTAGCTGCTGTGGCGGATGCCCTGTGGGGCAGGCGATAGACGGAACAGATGTGATTGACATTTCAGTTAAATTAGGTGGACGCAGTCGCATAAAATTTGGTGGAATGAGCACGAACTCTGAAACACAGATTACGTGTTGTGAACACTAATTATGTGAAGGTTACCTTCCTCAATCACGGGTTGGATTATGTGACCATAGCAGGAATTGGACACAGTATTTTCATGTGTTGGTCATGTGAAAATGATCGCTATTGGTTACGTTTATGCAAATAAAATGACTTCGGTTAAGGTTTGGGTTAAGGTTAGAGTTAGGTTTAGGCAACTAAAACAGCTTGGTTAAAGTTAGGGTAAGGCTTTGATCATGGTTAAATACCACCCATTCACCTTTACTTTCCATCATGCTATTTCAATGTCAAACTACTTGCCTGTTTCTAGTCATGCCTCTTCCCTGTGATCCACATTATGTGCGTTTTAAGACATTTTGAGACCAGGCTGAATTAAGTGCAGGTGGTAAGAGAGTCTCAACCCTACAAACACAGTATGTCCCTGCAACGTCGTGATTGTGACGTTTCATTTATGACGTTGGAACGACGTTACTGCAACATTACACTTACAACGTTACTATCAGTTACATTGCTGCAACATCGTTGAAATGTAACAACACAACAGGTACTTTAAGGTAGTTTTACAACGTCTGTTCAATGTTGTCTGCATGACGTTTCCTGGACTTTATATAATAACGTTGCTGCAATGTTGCTAAAACGTTACAATTTCTAGGTCGTACAAAGTCTGTGCAACTTTGTTGAAATGTCATAATAAACCAGCGAACCTATCCTTTACAATATCTGCAACACTGTTGATATGTCAGAATACAATGGAAGTTTTACGTTGTTTTGCGATGTCTGTGCAACGTCGTCAACATGGCATATCCTGTACTTTACAATAGGACATTGTTGCAACGTTATTAATTTCATGTCTATTGTAGGTCATTTCACGATGTCTGTGCAACATTGTTAATATAACGTATTATTTTCTTTGTTGACATGTTAGAATGTTAGTGTAAATGTAACTGGGACAGATTACATTTCTAAACATGATTTACCTGAATTCCAATATAACAACATACATGATTTATTTATTTTTATTGCTAAATTCCGTTTTTGTACTAACATTACACTCAGGGGCGAATTCACAAAGAATGGATTGCGGCCGCTAATAGCACCATGAATTGCGTATCATTTGCAACCGCTATTTGCTCCGTCTCAAGGACCGATTCACAAAAGATATTGCGCTAATGATATGCCATAACCTGTTGCAACTGTGTGCAATTTGCCCCTGTTTTGCGTCTGATTGCAATTATCAATGTGGCAAAGTATAAATTTTGCCTTTGTGCCAAGAACACAGTAGGCAGGACAATGGCAGAGAGAAAGAGAAAAATGAAATTTTTAGACCGCGAGCTGCAAGTCCTGACAGACGAGGTGCAGAGGCATTCCTCAAAACTTCAGGAAAGAAATTTAACCGGGACTGCAAGAAACCATATGTGGGATTTAATATCCCAGTCTGTCAGTGCTGTTGGTGTTTCCAAACGCACACCTTCAGACTGCAGAAGACGATGGCATGATTTGAAGCAAAGAACAAAGGAGAATGTAGGGGAGCTTTATTCATTTATTTTTCATGACACAATTGCATCCTGTCACTGCATCCTTTGTTTGTCATTGCATCTCACTGCATCCCAAAATAAACTAGAAGGGCACTCGGAGAGCGCAGACCTCTGCCAAGGCCAATCCAGTCTTCTATGATATGCAAATGTGCAGTTCCAATATACGGATCCACTCCAAAATGTAATGGGTTCTTCCTTGGCCCATGCTACACCCTTCCATGAAGTTTCATGAAAATCGGGCCAGTAGTTTTTCCGCGATCCTGCAGACAGACAAACAAACACACAAAGGGCACCGAAAACATAACCTCCTTGGCGGAGGTAATAAATGAGCTTGAGCGGGGCTGTCCATGGTGCTGAATCTTTAGGCCAAAATAAGGCCCACTGTGCTGACTAGTGAGATAAGTGAAAATATTTTCACTGAGAAATTGAGTTGTATTGATTGTTTGGTTGTACTGATTTATTTGCTTTTGTTTGTGAAGCAATCTGTTAAAGTTCTGTAATAATAATCAGTCGAAATATTATTTACAAAGCATATTATAGGAAATAATGTTCAATTATGTTCTGTCTGATATGCCTGCCCTCCTCTGCTCGCAAATGAGCCAGTGGGGCAGGTGGCTCCTCTTCATCGGGTTCAGAGTCTTCATCATTTCCGTGCTCCTCAATACGCAGACCGGCTCTCATGGCTATGTTGTGCAGGATGTAGCACACTACTATAATCTGGCATACTTTGGGGGGACTATACAGCATAGCTCCACCGCTACGATCCAGGCATCTAAATCGGCTTTTTAGAATGCCAAATGTGCGCTCAATCACACCGCGTGTTTTGATGTGAGCCCGGTTGTAAGCCGCTTCGCCGTCGTTTGTTGGATTGCGCACCAGAGTCATCATCCATGGTTGCAGTTGGTAGCCGCTGTCACCTATGGTACAAAAGCACATATTTTTTCCCACACCTTTGCAATCAATATTACAGCACAAACGTTTTCTCAAAACAACTTTCTTACCCAGTATCCAGGGGTTGTCATCCATGTTTTGCACCATTCTGTAGAGACTGCTGTTCCTAAAAATGTAGCTGTCATGCACCGACCCAGGGAATTTGGCAACCACATTCGTTATGATGTTATTGGCGTTGCAAACTACCTGGACGTTGATTGAATACGTGTGCTTCCTATTTCTAAAAACATTTTCGTTGTCCCATGGTGGTACTAGAGGGACATGTGTACAGTCAATAGCGCCCACAACGTTGGGGAAGCCGGCAACATTGAAGAATTCTTGCTTTGTCTCCTCAATTTCCCGTCTGTTTTGGGGAAATCTGATGTATCTCGCCACTCTACGAGCAATAGCTGGTACAACATCCCACATGGCCCTGCTGATGGATGGTTGTGATAGACCAGAGGCACCTGCGATAGGTGTCTGGAAGGAGCCAGACGCAAGAACCTGGAGGGTTGAAAGTAGTTTGACAATGCCAGGTATTGCATGGCATCTCTGGGTGGCAGGCTCAATATCATCCTTGATGTCATCAAGTATAGCAAGAATTAGTTGAGCTGGCAACCTGTATCTTTATACTTGGCGGACCCAAGCGCCGTTGGGTCCGCCATTTACAAATTACTGTAGCTAATAACTGACTGTAAAACGCCTCAGACATGCTTGATTTCTTCTGAAAAGGATTCTTGCTGAATTTTTTCTTTGTTTGGAAGCCTCGTTCCGGTTGGATTTTGTTCATTCTTGGATTGTGCACCATCCAAGGTAAGGAAATGTCTTATATTTATTGCGGTCAAAAGTTTTAGTCAATTTAATGTCTTAGTTAAAGCAACGTTTTCGGCTGTTTTGCCACTTTTGACATGGATCAGATAATGTTATAAACGTTTGCTAACACGGGCTGAAGCAGTGCTTTTTGGCGAAGAATGAGAATGATAGTCTATGTCCATGGAAGACACACCTGGAGTATTTTCATTCTCACTGCGATACCAAATATTCAACAAGAGACATCTTTCTTTTGGTGGAGCAGTTTTCAATTACAGAGAGGACGAACCTTGACAAGCGTTACAAGGTTTTTTTTTTTGGAAAAATTGGACTATGAAGGTAAACAATAGGCCCTTTGCCCAAACATGGCTGCCGTTTACAGCCATGTTTCATTCATAAAACGTCAACATCTCTCATTCATAAACACCGCCATCGCCGCTGTTTCCCTATGACTGTTGCTGAAGCAGTGCTTTTTGTATAATGGTAGTTGTATAATGGCGGCGGCTTTTATGAATAATACGGACATAATACGTCTATGGTAGACACTAAACTTTGGCTGCCCTTTGGGCCTATCTCCCATTCATAAATGCCGCCGCTGCTGCTGAGTTTCCTACTATGATCGTTGCTGAAGCAGTGCTTTTTGTGTAACGGTAGTTGTGTAACGGTGCTATGTATTTTTCTTTGAAATTGAATTCCTTAGGCTGATGCAGCACGAAGAGCAGTGGAACCACAGACTGGAAATGCAGATGACAGTGACTAGTGTTGCATGCATAGCTATTTGTTGCGACTGAGTCCCAGTAAAAACCAAGAACATCAACATCATGTGCGGCAGAGCCACCGGTAACTGCCCGCTGTCTGCACAATAGGCTGGAAATGGGATTATTGAGATACATGCTTTGCCTCTGCATTATATGTAAACCTTATCCATGCCTAGTTTATAATACATTTTGAGTATCAGTTAAGAAACACTGAGTCAATGTTTTTGTACTGAAAAACCACCCATACTCACTTACACTGATTAGTGTAAGTGAGTATGGGTGGTTTTTCATAATAGGCTGTGGAAAGAGCAACATATTCAGTTCCAATTGGTTGAAAAATAACTTTTGAGCAGTGTGTCCAATGCTCTTCTCTATTTTGTATTGACAAAGAATTTGTTGCATAAATTAATGCTGGATTAACACCTGGAAATATGATTTATTGCAGTTTCCCCCTGTTATGTCACAATGTTACAGTATGTTAGTAGTTTATCCTCATTTTGTTATAAAGGTTATATTAGGAGTTACAGTACTTCAGTAGGTGAGAAAGACATGGATGTAAGGATGTAACTGAAAAGTCTACACAACAATGCATGCGACATCCCAGCAATATAAAGTGACGTTGTCACAACATCTCCAAAAACTGCTGGAAACACTGGGACAACGTACTCGCAACGTTTAAAATGACGTGCTGGCGACGACACTCTGGAATTTCACTTTGTAGGTTGCTACAAAGTTACATGTGACGTTCCAGCAACGTATAACGTCACAAAAATTACGTTGCAGCGACGTTCCTGCAACGACTCTGTGTTAGTAGGGAAGGCTTCAGAGCAGAGTGATACAGAGATCAGTTGACAGATGTAAGGGAGTATACAGAGGTACGGTCTCTGAAAGGAGGGAAGAAACATAAATAACACATGGAAATGGCAAAATGGACATAAACAAGCCATGTGATTGTGACATTTCAGTCATTGGAGATAATGAGGTGTGAATGGAATTACATTAACATGTTAATTAACACCTCAAAATATTTAACATAAATCCAAATGCAGCATCTTCAGAAATCTCTTTGCATAACAAGTGGAGTGGAATGTAATATTGAGAGAAAAAAATATAAAATAATTGAAGGGGAACGGAGTTAGCCTTTGCATGACCTTATTTAGATTATTAACAAAGGGCATATTTTAACAAATAATAGTTTTCACAAAGGGGAAAAAAGATATCCACACACTAATAGTATGAAGTAGCTATCAAATATGCACTTTTATCATATTGATATATTTGAAATTATCACGTAACAGATTAAACCGTTCAGTGGCGCACTGTCCCACAGAGAGAATGCCAACTTGAACAATATGTGCACCAACCAGAGAGAATAAGTTAGCTAGCTAACTTGAAGTAACAAAGGGGATAACGTTGTTGAAAATAAAAATTGAGAAGAGAAAGTTAGCCATTGCTCTGCTTGCTCATGAAGAAAAGGATGTAGCTGAAGTTAACATTACTCACTGGGAAACTGTAAGAGGCTGCTTACTTCCCTCCAGGAGATGTGTGTTTTTATATAGTAGCATTAGCAAGGCTTTTGCCAAAAGAAATGGAACTGATGGGTTATAATGTTATCTTTTCCCTATGTGTTGTGCTAGGTAACCACCAAAACTACACCAAATCTCTCACACCAAAAAGTCAAGATTACCACTTCCACCACATTCCCCCAATTCATCGCCACATACATCTTGTTCAGTTACTTTGAGAAATGTACTTGGTCACTGATGCATACGTGAACTTTAACAGAAGTGACAGAAGGACGTGACGAGGAGGAGACTGATCTGAGGCTGGCTGGAGGGAATTCTGAACAGAGAGGATTCATGAATCACAGTTCATTTTGGTTTATTCAATGCACACATACGCTTAAGCATGTCTCTGAATGTCATTCAATGCGACATGCTTGAATGTGTTTCCACCAAACCACTTTACAGTGCTAGACGGTATGTAGGACACATTGTACTATTAGATGGCCACAGTACCATACCGACCGGGCCTGCCTGGCAGAATGGAAAAAGGATTTATCTTAAATGACATGGACAGACACACATACACACACACACGCAATTGGACACAGACTCTGTCACACACTCACGAGTAGAGTGAGAGATTGGGCAGGTTCACAGCAGAGAAAACTCATCTGGGTGGATTAGGAAATGTCAAATTCACCTCTCTCCATCTCTTCCCCTCTCTCTCTCTCTACTCTTCTCTCTCTGTCTGCATCCCTCTTTCTATCTCTCTCTATCCTCTCTGTCTCTTTTTTTCCTCTCTCTTTCTCTCTCTGGGGACCAAGTGTAGAAAAAGTTCACAGGCTGACCCTGACACACACACACACACACACACACACACACACAGACCATCCAAGTATATCCATTGGCAGTGCTCTAACAGTGTTAACACTTTAGCATACACTGAGTCGAGTGATAGTGTATGCTAAAGTGCTAAGGACATAGTGTATGCTGAAGTGTTAGATTGGAGCCTGCTATCACTAGACACAGTATTATGAGGAGATGGGGCACTCAATCAGTTTTGAATGGGAAAATCCGTAATGATGGTGGTGTAGAATGGCAGTAATGCAGAGACGGACAACTTCTCTTGTTGACTACACCAACTCGTGTGTCATTTATTTTTAACCCACAGAGCAAGACAATTTACTTTGCGCTCAAAAACACAACATTACGTCGAGCTGACGTCAGACTCAGAAAACCAGACTTCCTTAAAGGGACCGTGTCTCCTTAACCCTGAGAAGCACACAATATAACTGCATGTGTTAAACATACCCAAACCACAGATTATGGTGAATAATGTCTATAGAGTCTGCCACAGTGGCACTGATAATGTAAAACTGGCCAATCGAAACACCTTTATGTCATATTATAAAGAAAATCCACCAATCATACTTGAAGGTTCATGCAGGTGCAGAACTATGTTATTTACGTCAACTGATGCAACAGCCCCGTACGACTACAATAATTTGAAATAGCATTTTAATAACGTGTGTAACCTGTGTTCTCATCACTTCAAGATCCTGGGACCATGACTAACCATCACATTCCAAAAAGGCCCAAACAATGTATAGGCGTCAATGAAAAAACTTTGACTTTTTCAAGATACAAGCTTTTTACATGACATTGATATGTCGCTAATGTGTTATTGTAACACACTTTAAAGGGAATGCCACTAGGCAATCGATGAATGTCATAATGTCACTCCGCTGGCAAAACATTGTGAATTATAGGATGTTTTCCCTTTGTCATGTCAGTCGTTTTTTGTAATGCCAGTATCACCAGAGGAATACCACAAATCGATATTTGAGACATGGTAGTGCATTAGCATGGAAATGATGGGCCTACAGAGGAGTTGTGAATTTCATTAGTGTCGCCATCGCTGTCAGGGGAATATAGCTAAGCGATCAATGACAAATCATGTTACAAAAATGCCTATCAAAGATTTACATCCAGAAGTATGTTCTCAGAACAACAGGAGAGGGATTCTCTATGGCTATCGATGCCGTTATGCTGGAAAATCAGGACATTTTCCCAATTTTCAGAAAGCAGCTCAAAATACAGTTGTTTTGCTTCGGTGTTACCAGATCTAACCGATGTAAATTCAGCATATACTAAGCAGTGTTAGAATCATTTAGAACTGTAATGGAGCAGTCACCAGAAAGCACAAAATCATTTCATCTGTAATTATATGTCTACCGGTAGTTCAATTCCCCCCTTTCCCATGTAAACATATCACCAGGCAGCCACGCTATCTAGGTGGCTACAATTTAACAAGCTAAAGTGTCAGTTATTTTAAAAACATAGTAGGTGGAGGTGAGTGGAAATGGAGATGGCAGACTTTTACCGTGGTTAAAAAACGGCCTCTGATTAGTCACACACACACACACAAACAAAAGCACATCTGTTGGTTTTTTTTACTTGCAGTTTTTTTATATCCGTGAAGTGAAATAAACATAAAAATGTCGAATTCGAATATAAGTTCCTCAAGACTGCTTCGACGAGGATTCAAAGCAGCTGGTCCCACCTTGATGAATGGCTTTTCACAACAGCGTGGGATGATACTCTGAACACATGGTATGTTGTTTTTCGAAAGTATCCCTTTTAGTCAAACTGATCAAAGTTTTTCATTTTTTTTGGTCATCCAATAGCAACCACAACACACGCATAACGTTCAGACAAGAACTCGTATACAGCATACTCAAAACAGCAACCCAAATCAGACATTCACAGTGTTACAGTGCTATCTTAAAAAACAATGACTTTAAATCCAGTGGTTTACTCAAATACAGCCCTCAAATTCCTTTTCCACTGATAATATTTGTCAGCATAGGGCTTTGATTCAGACTTTGACGCGAAGGAAAAATCCACTATCAGATACTCTTACACTGTAATGTATCATCATATATCATTATTTTGTGAAGTGTTGTAATTTTTGGTGAACCCACTTTCCCTCAACCTGCCTCGTCTACTTCTACTTCAGTTAGTGATTTCCTAACTAAAAAGCGAGAGTCGCGCCTCTTACTCAAATGTCTTGTGGCTGCATTGGATTCTGGTCTATTGAGGCTACTGTCGGTGGAGAAATTGATATATCCGCCTCTTCTATGATGGATCTCTCCCTGTATGATTGTTTGACGTTTACCACTGATGTTTTAGATAGCTCAGAAATGTTTAAATTTCATTGAAGCTGCACCGGAAACTTCTCAATGTGACATCACATAACCTACGGTTGTCTGGCTATATACAAGAATGAGAAAAATACACTATCAAACAACAAAATGGATTCTTTTTAATGAACCCTAAAGTGTTTTAGGGTGGATTTGTCCTTTAAGCGCCACTTGTTGTGCTAAAATATGCAATATTTTAGAGAAAACTTTTGCGACAGCACTCATGCATTGATAACCATTGTGCATGAGCCATAACACCCGGGAGGGCGTTCTGTGTTGCAATTACAGCAGCTTCTCTTGCTGATAATAATGCATGAGGCCATACCATTGCAAATTACCGTCACCGCATGAGGGAAATTCCATAAGGTAATGAGGGAAATTCCATTATGCATCAACATCACACATATGGCATAGCTCCACAATACCACTCACATAATTCATTTATCCCATGAGAGCCAAATGATAATTAAATGGAATGTTCTGGAGTTCAAAGCTTCATGTACGCAGTTTATTTTCTCCTCCATGTCACAGGCAAGGACCAATAGATTATCAGGCCTATATAGGCAACGCTGGCAAGATGATCGGGTTTCCATGGTCAAAGTCCAGTATTGGGACCAGAATTCATTGTTAAGACATTGGACACACGGATCCCGTAGGACGTTGATCCCATACTGTGACCTTGAAATGTGTAGAGCTACACTGCTAAAAAATGTCCATTTTTTTATGTTTTAACTTCAGTTGAAGGATTACATGGTTCCTCTATGGGTTGAGAACATTCTGTGTCACTTGGGCTGATAAAACCCTTTCAGACCCCATTGGATAAACTCTAAAACACACAGTGGGTCAGGCTCAAAACAAGGCTGTTTTTCTTAGTTCATGAAAAGCGGACATTTTGGAGATATGAGGTCTTAAAATCTTAATTCATCAAAAAAGTGGAAATTCATGACATAGCTTCACTTGTTTCCAGTGTAGTTTCACTTGTTTCCGGAAGTGTCAATGTCTTCAAACAAGGCAGAGTATCAAGCAAATGACACTTCATTCAAGTTTCTTTCATTTGTATTGGAAACAAGTAAAATCATCTCACCCCATTGGCAGATTTTATCCACTTGTTTCAAGAAAAATATTTATTTTTGGATTTAAATAATCTCTAAAATGACTTGTTATGATGGATATTTTTGACAGTGTGGAATACAAGCCTGTGGTGCCTAAAGCTTCTCACAACAGTAACACTGATGAAGAATCATTGGTCCAGTCACGAGTGTAGAAACTGTACGAAGGTTACACAGCTCCTATCTTCTCATGTCATATGTTTTCACAGGAGAAATGATTCAATATTAAACATTTCACACGTTTCTCCCTGTTCAGACATCCATGTGATGGGATCTGTGCCTCAAAGTTTTTTTCATGCCTGTGTAAATGAAGCCCATGCTTTAAGATTTAAACTGGTCTTTTCATTGCTTATTCATTGCTATCTCTACAGTGGGGGATTTCCCTTCACATGCAGTGTTAATAACATAATCAGATGTCTGTCTTGGTGTCACATGGGTGAAATACACTTAATTCAAGATGGCAATGCAAATGTAGCCTGTCACAAGTGGGGAGAGAGAGGGGGGGGGGGGGGGGATGAAGAGCGGAGATAGATTATTTGAGCTGACAGGCTTTCATGTCATGTACTTTTGTCGTCAAGTGAGTGATCATCTAAACCCCCCATGGATAGTACTTCATCCTAAACACACACACACACACACACACACACACACACACACACACACGTAGCCAGCTGCCTGATTGCCTAACCCCTTATGGTTTAAGGCCCCAACCAACCTCAATATCCATGTAAATCTGCATAAGCCCACGGTAATGAAAGAACAACATGGATGTGGTGCAGCTCTCAGGAGCCCTGTGATGTGATGTGACACACACGCACACACACACACACACACAGAGAGAAACAGAGAGAGAAATAAATAGGCAGTGCTTATTTGAAAGCTAATGACCACATTACCCTGTGTGTGTGTGTGTGTGTGTGTGTGTGTCTACACACTGAACCTCAGCTGTTATTACTTAAGGTCCCCAAGCTTTGGAGTTAACTAACAGAGGAGTGGTCGATTGTACTTAATAACGGGCATAATTGGTCGTGATTCATCTTTTCTATTATTATCGGGGAATGATTTGCATTACCAGCAACATGCAAAAAATAGAGGTTGAAGTGGAATTCAAACAGAGCTTCAGGAGAAGAGCTTTGAGCACTGAAACGACCTTACCACCCACCTAGACTCATGTTGCCTCCCTTTTTATTTGCAGCATAGAGTTTATCCACCTTTTTTACTACTGCTTTATGATGTTAATTCATAGTATACATCATAGTAAGTGGCATCAAACTGATGTAAGCTGTGTGATGATGGGGACTCTAAGGGGAAAAAGCATAAATTAATGTTATTCTGAAAATATTATGTTTGCTTATATTAGTAGCTATTTGCCTCATGTTGATCGCCGATTGGAGCTGATAGTTTACCCAGCTTTTTATTTAACACTGCACTTCCCAGAGATCACCTGTCAATCAAACCGTGTGGGCGGGGCTTGGATTTTCCGTTCAGCCATGGTGGCTATCGCTGCTCATGCTAACTACCCGGTTCTTCTTCTGTTTATTCCAAACAAACCGGAAACGTAAAAACGCATCACTTCCAGTGCGGCAGAGGATTTTTCCCAGGAAGGAGCTACCAGATGCTGGGTGTTGAGAACAGCAAATGGAAATGCGTTCATGAACTGGCTATAGGTTGAATCCCTATTGTGTTGTGTCAATCAGAGATAGAGAGTAGCAAAACAGACATTTATTCCGATGAAGATGTTGTGGATAAGCCGTGACCGTGATTCTGAATGACGCACTGCATAAAACAAACTTTGCGGCGCGAGTGTGTGAAAGGAGGTCATCTCACTGAGTCAATGAATGACTGAGTGGGAATGATTCATTCCGTGCGAACGAGTTAATGAGTCCTTGAGATCTCCAGTGGTGAGTATTTTTGTTCTGTTTTGACAACTTTTGATTCCCTTCAGCCTGTATGTGCGCGTTACCTCTGCTGTCATCTCTGTAGATTGACCTGATTGTGTGGCACTTACCGACTGATTAGGTCTATTTCAAGTCTTATCAAGACGCATTATGGCCGCGGTTCCCACGGGCGAATATTGTACTTGACAGTGTGTCTGAAAACATCAGCGTCATCAACACTTAAGTCAGGTAGTCAGATGAGCTGTGATATCTCGTGGAGGCAAATGATTAGTGCTGCTATTTCTATAGCGTGGCTGTGGAGAGGTGTGTGTGTGTGTGTGTGTGTGTGTGTGTGAGAGAGAGAGAGGGAAAAAGAGGGCGAGACAAAGTGTGTGTGTGGTTGCGTCTTTGCATGTGCGTCACCGTTGCTGCACTGATGCATGTAGGTTTCATTTGAAGTTTGCATGTGCAGTATGTGTGTATTTGTTTCTGTTTGTTGTGTGTGTGTGTGTGTCTTTCATGTTGTCTTTCAGTGTTCCTGCCTATGGACATCTCAGCCCAATATGAGTGATAGACTTTGAAGAGCACATTATGTCTATGTGCACATCAGTGCTGCTCGTGTGCAATGCAATTGTGCACATGTTCATGTACGTGTGCACGTGTACATATGCTCATGCACGTGTCCGCATACTCCTATATTCTGTGTGTGTGTGTTCACATGTGTGTAGGCAACAGTGAAAGTAGTGTTTGAAATATTCATTATTATAGATGATAGTAGGTCTTCTGATCCAAGAGAGGCTATACGAACTCTGAAGTCTTCTTCTTCTTCATCTTCTTCTTCTCCTTCTTCTTCTCCTTCTTCTTCTCCATCTCCTCCTGCTCCTCCTCCTTCTACATCTTGATCTTCTTTTTCTTCATCTTCTTCTGTTGCAGAACTGGCTTGACAGATGTATACCTATAGAAAGCAGTGGAGATACCAAGGCCGTAGTCCTTGAGGACACTTTTCTGACGTCTTGGACTTGTCTTGGTCTTGGCCACTATTGGATGACTTGACTTTTTATGATGTTAACACCTTAACCAGATTAAGGAACAAGACCACGCTTAACTCCTCCCCCAATTACCTGTCCCTCTCTACTTATACCTGTCTAACCCTCTCCCCAACGAGACGATGCCCGCACCGAGTCTCATCTCCCTGGGTTCCTCCAAGTCACCCAACATCAGCGACCACAATTCTCCTCCGTCCTTCTCGACCTCTACATCACATAACATTGCAATAAACTGTTAAACTGCATTCCATTGAGGCGTGGTCTTTGTTAGTTAACCTTCCTATTTGAAAATACCAAAAAATGGGAAATTTTATTGATGTTCGGTTTATTCTCTCTCCAGCACTGCAAACAATTTAAGGGATTTCACCTGTAGAAACCTGCATATGTAATAGTCCCCAAACGTCTATGTACTGATTAGTTGGATGTTGAAGGGTTTAGTATAGAGCTCCTGCAGATAGATCTACATCTCTGTTGATCCTTGAGAAACTCCTTCAGCATTATCTTTACATTTGGAAAGACATCTACACTGTTTACTGCTTATTTAGGTCTTGAAAAAGACTTGATTTGCTCTGGTCTTGGTCTTGACTTGATCTCGACCCCCTTTCGGACCCAGTCTTGACTCGAACTGACTCGACCTGGTCTTGGGCTTGACTTGATTTCAACCCCCTTTGGATCCGGTCTTTACTCAAACTGACTCGACCTGGTCTTGGGCTTGACTTGGACTCGACTAAGATGTTCTTGACACCCATGGGAGATACTCTGCATACCCTGTAGAAGAGGTGAATAGACCTTCTGAGGTGGTTTTTGAGGCTTTTACCTCATACAATTTTCTCTCTTCCCAGCCTTCTACAGCCACTGGTCACTCTGGAGATATTTTCTAGCTGATGAAATGTTTTACAGCCTAAATCCTCGTCTCATTTTCAAAATTCATATCAACTATCACCCTTAAGTGTATGCTGAGTACCACAAGTATAGTTTCTAGTTCTTTTGGGAGGGGGAAAGTACTTCTGAATCAGACAGAAGCCTCTGACAAGGATTTAAAAAAAGCCCTCTTGAGTTTGAAACCCATTGTCTGATGATGTTGACAATTTTGTGTCATGGTGGGGTTTGGATGGAGTGTGTTTCAGTGTGTATTTTTAAGGGTGTGTGTGCGAGTGTCCGCATCTGTGTGAATGTGAGATAAGATTAAAAGGGCTCTTCAGTCTAAAACTCATTATATCCTCAACAATTCGAGTCACTGGGTTTTAGATTATTAGTGGTGATTTAGTTCAGTCTCGCTCATTATTTTCTGTGTGTTTGCATGAGTGTGTGTGTGTGCGCAAGTGTGTGTGTGTGTGTGAGTGAGAGAGAGCTATATAGACTTTCAGTTACATTCGCAAATTCATTGAATATGTGTGCTGCACAGGCTTTCATCTACGCCTGTAAATATATAGGTCCATAACCTGAAGGGTATTATGTGTGTTTGTGTGTGTATGTGTGTATATGCATGTGTTTGTGTGTGTGTATGTATGTGTGTGTGTGTGTGTGTGTGTGTGTTTGTGTGTGCCTTAATTTACCCAAGCAAATATAAAGGTACTCAACAACAAGAGATCTCAGATAAATGTAATTTCTGTGTGTTTGTGTTTGTGTGTGTGTTTGCATGTGTGCATGTATGAGTGTGTGTGTGTGTGGGTGGGTGAGTGGGGGGGTAGGCTTTCATTTACCCTAGTAAATATAAAGGTACTCAACAAGAGAACTCCGATAAATGGCATTTCTGGGTATGTTTGTATTTCTGAGTGTTTTGGATGTGTGTGTGTGTGTGTATGCGTGTGCGCATGAACCCAGGCGCTTGCGCGTTCCGCCGCGTTCGTGCCCGCCTGCAGTTATTTCAGCAGTTCCTGTAAAGTAATTTGTCAGGACCCAAAGAGAACAGACTGGTAGAGCAGATGTGCAGGAAACGCCACCATTTCCATAATCACCTACAGAAAAACCACTCCCCGCAAAAATCAATTTGCCCCTCTAACGAATGCGCTCGTAAACCGACTAAGACAAACACAATGAGCTGCGGGGAAAGGCTGTAGCTCACCCCCCGTTAAAAGACAAAACTATTCCTCTGCAGTACCAAACTACAGCACAAATCAATGGCCTTTACTGTCACGGAGGCCCACGCATCCCCAAATACAACATCAGTCTTTAAAGGGATAATCCTCAACTTCTTAAATGTCTGTTTTGCTACTCCTTACTGCCAATTGATACCATACAAATAGTGATCAAACCTATAGTCAGTTCATGAAAGCTTTTACATGTTTTAAAGAGTAACTAAACCCTAGATCCAAATCTGGGGTTAATATGATGGATAATGGTGAAAAGTTGGGTACTGAACTGACCATCTGCTATTGGCTGGTCTTTGGTGCCAGGTGATGTCACCACCTGTTGTACTCTATAGAAGGTGACATAACCTGGCACCAAAGACCAGCCAACAACAGATGACCAGTTCAGTCTCCTACTTTTCACCATTAGGTGTCAGGCTTCACCACAAATTTGGGTTTGGGGTTTAGTTACTCTTTAATGGCCTATGATGAGGTCCTTCTTTCCGCAGCAGAAGAAAAATCCAATGATGCGTTCGTTGTTTACGGAAGCAACAACAGCAGTTTTTTTGGAATACATAGAAGTAATATAAGAAGCTGCAGTCTACTGAGTGTCTTTATTATTACAGTATGCTGGGTCAGTGCCGACATTGAGTGCAAAACACCAAAGCAATGACCACTGATCACCAAAGGTGTCGCCAAAATCAAGAGAAACAAGAATCTCGCAGATTATCACACCTTATGTAAAGTACAACAGGTGGTGACATCACCTGGCTCAAAGACCAGCCAATAGCAGATGGCCAGTTCAGTACCCTAATTTTCACCACTAGGTGTCAGGCTTCACCACAGATTTGGGTGGGGTTTAGTTGCTCTTTAACTCTAAACACAACACATGCATTTGTAGTGAACACACTATAATTTGACAGCAACAAGATGTCCCAAAGTTTTACACCGTTTGTTGTGTTGCTGCCAATCCCAGCAAGCATTTGATGGATGGCGATGTGCAGGAGGTGGCCGAGGGAGAAAGAGAGAGAGTGCGAGACAAAGTGTGTGTGTGGTTGCGTCTTTGCCAAAACCAGCACAAAATTGTCCTAATATGATATTTTGGCACGGAGGCACTGATGTCAGAAAGATATTTAGGTCGCGGTTTCACTAAATGATGCAAGCAGCAGCTATGGACGACTGTGGATGTCGCCTCAACTTTCATTTTGGTTCTGTATTAACATGGGTTTTCAATGTTTCAAGGTCGCATCAACACCTATTCAACGTCTAAATGTTTGCTGCCTTACCTTGACTCAATATCTGTGCTTTTATTGACAAAAAAAATGTTTTTTTTCCTCACTCATTGCTAATGGAGAGAAACCCATTGTCACTAATGAATGGCTTTACAAACTGGTCAAGACAGAATGAGCTGCAGGCAGTGGCTGAATCTCATCCCATTAAAAGAAAGACAGAACTACTGTATTTTCCTCCAGTGCCAAAGCACTAATGGCCTCCACCACCTTAAATAATGAAAAAGACAGGTGATTTTTGTTTTTTTTGTTCAGAAATATAACACACTTTCAAACATATTTTAAGTTTAAAGGGTAACTATTGTATTTTTCAACCTGGACCCTATTTTCCCATATTTTTGTGTCTAAGTGACTAAAGGGGACAACAATTTTTGAAATTGGTCCAGTATTGAGCGAGATCACTTCAGCCGGCAGCCACGAAACGAGCTGCAATGTAATCCGACGGGGCAAATCGCACCGTCAATGTACGTCCACTAAAAGTTCTTGTTTTTGCCACTGACAGGCTCAGATTGTTATTGTAAGTGTCTGACAACATTATGGAAAGGACCCTACAGAGAAATGAAATGTTTTTCTTTACCTTTCGCTTGATCCGGTCTGTGTGTAACTTCCTGCAACAACTCAACTCTCGCGAGACTTGAACGAGAGTAGATTACATACAGACCGGATCAATTGTTGTCCCCTTTAGTCACTTAGACACAAAAAGATGGGAAAATAGGGTCCAGGTTGAAAAATACCAAAGTTACCCTTTAATCTTAGTGCACGGCCAGAATATTTTGCTGGTTTCAAGATATTCCATTTGTTTTGTGATATTATCCGTTTGCAGAATTAAATATGAAGCATGAAAAACAAAAACAAGTTTGTGTTAAGCGAAGTTTTAAGATTAGATTAAGAACAGGCTGCATTTTCATTGAAATTTCTCAAACCCAGTACGATATTTACACTAAACATAACTCAAATACGCTTGCCAAGTCCGAATCCAAGATAAAATCACTTGGTATGCCTTTTTTTTTTTTTTTGTACAAGGTAAATCAATGACCTTTACCACCTTGGTGCTGGATTCCCATGAATCACACTTTACTCTGTGTAACCGCACTCTCAGCAACAATTTATGTGGGGCCAGATTAGACCACTCTGGTAATAGATGTCTATATTATCACTGTTATAAAGAAACCTTCTATCTTCAAAACGTCAGCTACTCAGGAATCGAGAATATTGGTTTATTTTCCTCTTAGCGGCAACAATTTTTTGACTGTTTACAACATATTATCAATAGCATGACTTGGTCCCATGGTCATGAAACATTTTCCATATGGGGGGACAGTGCCAGCTGTCACTTATGGTCCAAATCTCAGATATGGGAAAACTGGAGATACATGTTTTCTGCAGGAGGCTGATGATATATTAAAGCAGAGGCACCAGGTACAGAACATGTATAGAATGTCAGCTTAGGTTACTGTACATCGGCCCTCAAAATGGATTTAGCGCTTTAATGATTAAAATAACAAATTGGATCTGAGGCAGGCACCTTCTAGGCTACCCAAGGACACTGTCAGAAAATACCATAAATATTTACTCATTCACAGGGCTGAAATTCAGTTTGAGGATTAAATGATCAGATGTAACTGCTGATTTAATCTCAGTGTGTCAGAGAGAGTGTGCAAGACATTAATGTAATCGATGCGCTGATAACGATTGAAACACCTTAGTAGTAAAACTAATATATATATAAAATATAAAACTAATATCAGCTTCTAGAAATCTGGTGCTGCATATGAAGTTAATGATGATAAAAACACAAAAAGGAAAAGAAAAAATAAAGTAAAAGACAAATTTCTACACATTGCTACCATCCTCTTTGTGCTTTGCAGCAAATAAACAATAGTGTGTGTTAGGTACACAAGTGGATATTTTTCTTCTTCTTATCAATGCTGTATTCAACATACTTATGTGCGGAAAAACCACCGTGCTCAAGACTCAAGTCAGTAGGAAAAGTCAGTGTGCAATGTGTGATATTCCAGGGACACCAAACAGCAAAGGACCCAGAATCCTTGACACCTTGTTCAAATTGCATGCTGATCACAATCCAAGTACATCAAGGGTCATTAAAGCTTTTAGACCCAATACACAAATGTAACAAAATAAGTACTATCCTGGGCCCTCGATTCATGAATCATACTTGTGCTAAAACGAATCACGAAGCGGTCCCATCCTGAGGAAATTCTGCTGTACAATAAAATGCAAAATCCATATTGTACTCTGCAACCGGTGCACATTACATGTATATCAGTCAGTTCATAAGTGCTGTTTCAGCCCTTTAATGAGTTCTAACCTAGGGATATTTGTCTCATTCATATCAACCCTGCATACTGCAATCGTACCAATCCTATTTACTGCATTCCAAGTAGCTTAACTTAAAATGTAACATGCATTAATCACATGCTACATGTACATTTGAAAACCAAATCCATATACCACTCTCCCACCTATGTAAATTACATGTAAATCTGCCGGTACATGAATGCTATTTCTTTCCTTTTAATCTACTTGAACATAAAAACCCCTCCGAGCGCTTCACCTCAGGTAAATTAGAACGCATACCACCCGACGCAAAAAGCAATTATCTAAAACCCCATGAACTAAATAACGAACTGACAAGGGCTGCCACTTGCCCCGCGGCTCCATTTCTGTGTTTCAGTGTCTCTCTCTTATGTATATTGAGAAGGACTGAACATGAGATGGCTTGTGTATAATGAAATCGGCAAGCCCACTGTTGTAATGTATAAAGATGATTATGGCAACGCCTCACAGTCCCGTGGGCCAATAGCCGTTTGCATATGAAACTCATCAGATTGCCTTGCAATCTAGGTATCTAGAGAGGCATTGTTAAAGGGGCAATAAGTAAGATTTGTATTGCCCCATAGCACGAAATGACCATAATATATCTGTCAGGGCTTTATAGGGTTGTTGATCAGTACCAATGACTAAATGATTACATCATCAGGTGCTGAGATTTGTGGCTTTCAATCTGACTTTGCAGCCCGTTTGGAACAAAAACTCTCCACCCATTGGAATGTCAAGACACTCCCAACCTACCCCATCATGGCCCCTATACCCCAACCTAGCCAAAATGGAATGAATGCAATTAATCAATCAATCAGTCGAGTCCACTGGGGCAACTCGGGCTCTTGAGATGACACCTCTCCACACATCCCGGTCCAGCATGCCAGAGCGCAGTTCATCAGCGCTGGCGTAGCCAGTGTCCTTCTTCAGCACATCCACGTATGTTATCCTCCGAGTCCTGGGTAAGACGTTAAACTGCATCCTATTTCCCCGTTGCCAGGCGGGTCAGTGGAATGTCACTACACTGGCTAGGGCTGGAGTCCCAACAGATCGTCCTCTGCGTCCTGCAAGGTAGGTTTGCCTACAACAGGATGGCGCGGGTAGGAGTAGCGACCGCCCGATGCTCTATTTTCGCTACTGAAAGGCTATTATGATGACAAATGCAATTAAAGTGTGTGACAATGAGTACTAATTTTACACAAGTACACTTAACAATAAATATAAAATTACTAAAGAGTAACTAAACCCCAAACCCAAATTTGTGATGAAGCCTGACACACTTGGCTGGTCTTTGGTGCCAGGTGATGTTGTACTCTATAGAAGGTGACATCACCTAGCACCAAAGACCAGCCAATAGCATATGACCAGATCAGAACCCTACTTTTCACCATTAGGTGTCAGTCTCAGATTACATTGTATTTAGTTACTCTTTAATAAATTACATTTATTCAATGAAATATTGTAATACAGTTTGATTGAAACTGTATCTTAATGCCATTTTGTATTTAGAGGGCCTGTGGTTGGGCCAATCACGATGCTCCCCACCGTCTAGGATTTACACCACTGGTTTGGACCCGAAATGGGTTGCTAGCCTGTTCTTTGTGAGTGGCCACATGACAAGGGCACTAGTATACTTTAATAAGCTCAGGCTCCAGGATTACACTAAATTTGACACAAATGGCTCCTGCGCCGAAACAGAATCCTCGGAATCCACGCCAAAAACAACACTCAAGAAATAATGTTTTTTTCCCCACATTTGTACATTTTATACACTAATGACTGCTAAAGCCATTTGAAGACAGTTTGCAGATGATTATGTCATTATGTCATTCTCTTGCAGGAGGAGGACACCACCATGTTGTTGATGATTTTGCCTTCCTTGAGTTTGTCCTTGAGCTGAACGTTCTAGAACTAAGGACATGGCAATACATTTTAAGAGCTAGATAGAAAGGCTACAACAGACTCGTGCCCCGTCCAGGGAATAGAAAGTACATCAATCTGCTCCACAATGTGGAAAGGCTTACAGAGGACTGCGAGAAAAGCATCCTAAGTCCTTTTTAGTAAGAGTTCCTCTACAACATTGCTCCCAAATGAGGAATTAAGTCTCTCACTCTGGGACCCAGGATCATTAAAGCATATTTCGACTCATGTTGTGTGATGACATATCAGGAATAAGCCTATTCTGGTTCCTTTTGACTCATCTGTTATCTGTCACTTTTCAACAAATATGTTCATAGCAATGCTTCATTCTGTGTTGTTAGTACATTAATATATGCATCTTTAACACATGACTTCAAAGTAGCACCAGTTGTGTGATGTCCCACACTAAAGACCAAGCGTTCCATGATGTATGCCGGTGTAATCACACTAAAAAAAACAAGTCAATGATATGAGATCTACAACGCTTTTTCCTCTCATAACATCCTTCCGTCATGCTCCCTCTCTCATCCTTCCCTCCTTTTTTTTCCAAGGAGAAAACTAGGTTAATCCGTAGAGTCCTTTGAGGTCAGGAAATCACAATATTAGCCTACGTAATGAGTGTTCAGAATAAAAATTAGGTAAATGAAGCAAGAAATCCTAAAATCTCCCCTCCAAAACTTCCATCCTTCCACTCCTCCAGCCACCCATCCCTCCATCTGCTCTTTCATCCTCCAATCCTTCCCTCTCCTCTCTCCCTCATTCTTTTGTTTTAGAGAAAACTGGGCTAATCTCCTGACTCTGTGGGCTGAGACAATTGGCCGACAGCCCCTGTGTTCTCTTTATCCAAGGACACTGTCACACACTGTCTGGGTGTGTTTGTGTGTGTGTGTGTGTGTGAGAGAGAGAGAGAGAGAGAGAGAGAGAGAGAGAGAGAGAGAGAGAGAGAGAGAGAGAGAGAGAGAGAGAGAGAGAGAGAGAGAGAGAGAGAGAGAGAGAGAGAGAGAGAGAGAGAGAGAGAGAGAGAGAGAGAGAGAGAGAGAGAGAGAGAGAGAGATAGTGTGAATATGAAGAGAATATGTGTGTGTGACCAAGACGTAAAGCAACGTAAAGATTGTGTGTGTGTGTGTGCGTGCATGTGTGTTTCAATGTGCTGTCACACTCAATAGAGCTGATGGGACATTTCAATCAACACAACTTGCTGTGCTGGCTGTGCTATTACATTTACTATGAGAGGAAGATACATTTTATTCCTCCTTTCCCTCCAGTACAGTTTTACAGAATAATGGAAATACACAACACTCTCTCTCACTCACACACGCACACACACACACACACACACACACACACATACATACAGCCAGACAGTGTGTGACAGTGTCCTTGGTAGGGTCAGCCACAAGTCAGCATTCCTGCAGCCATTAGACTGGTACTCAGTTCCGGTCCTCGACGTCCGGTGTCCTGCAGGTTTTTGTTCCTCCTTGATAGCTAACGAGCCACACCTGGTGTCAGGTAGATACAGACCAGGTGCGACTAATTAACCACCAGGGAGGAACAAAGACCTGCAGGACCTCGAAGACCGGAACTGAGTACCTAGGCAGTAGAAGAACTGTACCTTGCTCAAGAGTGCAAGAATGTATTTTTTTTCCAGAGATCAAACCAGAAACCTTCCCAGTCAACCATAGTTAGGTTCCTGAACCTATAGGTCTTGAACACCTGATTCAATTAAGGTGTGTGTGGTCCTTAATTGAATGAGGTGTGCTGTAGAGTTGGAGCTAAAAGTTGCAGGACAGGGACTTGAGGACTGCTTTAACCCAACTAACCAGCCAGTCAGACCTGAGTCTTTTACTCTCTAACTGGAAGGTTCTTCTGAGCACTATGCACTTTTCCAGCAATGCCTACACAACACCTTGCAACAGCTACTTCACATTCACACCTGAGAGCTACTCAGTACACCCACAGCCTTCTACTGTTGGCCACTGAGCAGCTCCACCGGACTTGAGCAGTTGGGGGTTAAGTGCCTTACTCAAGGCCACCTCAATGGTAGTTGTTAAGGGAGGCGAGAGCATTACTCATTCACTTTCCCTATCCAGACCTTACAATCCCATCCAGGATTCAAACTGGCAAACCTCTGGTCACAAGCCTATCTCTGACCTTTAGCCTACCGCTTCCCCAAATTGGATTTCAAGAGGTTCGCTAATCTACAAAATGATTTGGCTTGAAAGTTTTAGCTTTTTACTATTTTTTTGCCCACCATTCAGTCATTGTTCATTGTCTTAGTCGTATGGAAATGTTGCTGTGATTGTGTAACTGATGGTTTGTCTTCAAGCCCATTCACAAAAGCCCCAGAGAGTCACCAAATTACCATAATGTACCCTTTCATACACAAAACAGGTACTGCCTTTGTTGCTTAGCAACACAAAAGAGGAGTCAAGAGTGCTTATTTCTGAAGTCTAACTTTGAATGCTTTCGGAAAGTACTCTGAAAACATATATAAGGTCTACTTTTGATGTTAACTGACAACTTTTCAGGAATTAATAATAGAATTATTTCCGTCTCGATGACATAAATGATTAAAAATGCATGCAGAATGGGTTTCATGGATCATAGGGTCATGAATCGTATTAAAACCATAAAGGGGCATGTAAATCTACCAGCTTCCAATCTGTTTTTCACCAGTAGTCTTATCACATTCAAATGAACTTTTCACCAGTATTCCACCAGTAGTCCCCCACTGTGAATTCAGCTTTACTTCCACCAGCTCCAGGTTGTTTTTTGTGTTCCAGTATGATAGGGGTAAGAAATGATGTATCATTAAACTTCCATTAAATGCAGAGTCTCAAATAATAGCATGTCTCTTGTAATCACTGGGGAAATGTCATATTTTGGCAAAAACAGCAAATGTCGGGCTTCAAAAAATACTGTGTCAAATTTTATTTTATCAGCTTGTCATGGATATTGCATGCGAGAGAGCCGGCTGCCTTATGAAATAAATGTCTGTTTTTAATAAGTACTGGTGCTCTTCATTGTCAAAAGAAATAAATGCCTGGACGATTAATTGAAGTTATATGGTGTGTTATATTGACTGTAATGGAGACATCCTTTGAATCTAGACCTAAATCTCTTTATACAAGAACAAAAAAGCTGGCTTGAATACTCTTCATTTAACATTCTAGGTGTTATTCAAATTCTGTGGTTTCTTAAAGGATTTTTGAGTCAAACACATCATTTGTTTCTTCACATATCCTTTTTTAGACACACATGCATGTCAGTATTTCACCAGAAGGGGTTGGAGCTTAGGATGTGCCAGAATTGGCATCCTGGTTGTAGGCAGGCATTCAGTGCCTTGCTCAAAGGTACTTTGACAAGGATGGACACATTGGTTATTGCAGGGATTGAATCTATGACCTTTGGGTCTCTTTAACCACCAAGCCTGATCCCCTGAGATTTCACACAATGGGCACAATGTCTTATACTGTAAATACGTGTTCCATTAATGTATTCAAGTGAGAGAAATCCATTTACCCAACAGAAAAGGATTACGTGAAGGAGACAGGACTTGAAATGGATAGTAGTTTGAGAAATAGCATGGTGGAAAGGAAGGAGGTGTGAAATATGAGGAAGTGCTCCACTGTGAATGAAGTTTCAATTTTTTAGTGTTTCTTATTTAAAGGATAATTCTGGTTATTTTCGACCTGTGCCTTACTTTCCTAGTTTATGCCATCATGACCATTATTTGTGTTCAAAATTTCATCCCTTACTTTTCGCTGCTCTCCAATACATACACACACAGGGCCAACGTAACAACAGCTGAACCCAAAGAGCAACTAAAACACAAATCCCTCCACCATACCGCCACTATACACTCAGGCAGCCTCTTAAATCTGCATGTTTCTTCAGAGAGGTCTAAGTGCTGTTTGTCATATTCCATTGCAAAATTTGAAGGGTGACCAAGCTAAAAAAGTTTTCTAATAGGGTACCAAGGAGACTATTTTTCTCTTTTTGGCTCCCCTGCAAATGTAATGACACTCTCCATATTGCCGACGGGAGATTTCAATCAACAAGGCATGCTGTGTTGGCTGCTTGTGCGCCATGCCAAAACCTAGTATTATGAAATTGCCTCTCAATGGTTATGGGCCTGAAATTTACATTTACAATTTAGCGCTTTCATTAAAACGCTTGTGTTCTCAACAAGTCATATAATAAGTGCATTAACTCTGTGAACTTTTATACATTTATAAAAAGCGTTTAGGCCCGCAGAAAATGGAATGGCACATGGACACAAAGAGGGAACAAGGCAAGATTTTCATTAAGTGTTAACTGTGTGCATTAAACTGAGTCTATTAAATGTCATACATGCAGTCAAGGTCAATATTGGCCTTGATGCTGTCACTGATTTAGAATGATTGGACCCATAATCAAGTGCTGACAGTGTGTTCTTTTGCCTCATATTCAACATTTACTGTTAAATCTACATATCACTGTATATGAGTCAGCAGCAAAGCAGACCAACGTGAGCTCACTGGCCCTATACTTGTGATTGTATTTACCATTACTGGGCGTATTGGTTTTTCAGAGCCATAGAAGTTGATGTATGTCTCTGTCGGTCCACGACATAGGCTCATTATGAAATGCCTATGGATTTATGGTCAGTTTACTACCGAGTCAATATGGCTATAAAATAGCTCGAACCAATGCTCTCACTGAGTCGAATCAACAAGTTTGTTGGATGTTAACCTGCAATCCAGAATTTATTTGGCAATAAAAAATGGAGGTATATCTGCATAGACTCTTGAAAAGGGTGCCTTGAAAATGCAAAATAAGCTTCTTTCAATGGTCATAATGATCGCAACACCAAAGACAGGTCTGTTTTTAACCCAATGTTTACAGATATTTTCAATGGATGCAAACCAGTGTAAAATACATGCTTAGATGTCATGTATTGTCACATATTGCGACAATGAAAAACTGTCTTCACTTCTATAAATCTGAACAAAACAGTAGCGGGACATTGGTGTTTCAACATGTAGTGACATACCGCAATTATGGTTTCGGGCTTTAAAGCTGCAGTAGATACAATTTTTATGTAAAAACCCATCATGAATTGGGACTGCAGCAGCAAAAAGCGTCCCATCCCCACTAATTGAAAAGCCATAGCTTTGCCCTATTTGCCCAAAGGAAATTCTGATGTCGGGTATATGTACACTGGTGGGAAATCTTCTCCACACAGTAAATGACAAGTCGACAGGTAAGAGTGAAATGCAAAAGTGTGTCCTAAACAGCAGTGAGCGAGCACTGGAGAAAGCTGAACCTCTTCACCTTCTCCACCTCCACCACACACTAAGAAGAAGACATTTAGTTTACATGCAGCTTACAGGTTTTCTGGGTAATGAAGTCCTCCAAATTCAAACAGTTACCTCCCTCTGCCACTTGGGGCCGCCACTGTGCAAAATTGCTTTGTGCAGATTTAATGAAAGTGTTTATCACGTCTGTATATCATGTATTCTCCTTTGCTGTTAGACATGCAGGGTTTTGAAAAATATATATCAGTACATTGGATTAGTTTTGAACTGTTGCTGATCAAACTGCAAAATGGAGCATCAATCCAACATGCAGCTTATTTTTTGTTTCTCATTGTTTTACCATTCATATTAAACAAGTTATTGTATGTGGAGTTCTTCCTTCATACATGTCAGATTTTCTTGTATATGATATATTCTGGTCAAATTAGTGCTGATGATATACTCTAATTCTAAAAAAAGGATCTCCATCATGCTTTTCCATACTTGCCTAGCGATGACATTACATTTTAATATTAGCAGAAATCCATGACTGGTGGAACAGTAGCCTCAATATGCTTCAGTTTTTCATTTGGGGCGGTTAAGAGGTTTTCATGCTGGACCGTAACATGACACTTCAAAAGCAACTGAGAGGGGAAGTAATTAAATATGCTCACAGCGAGCAGCTCGGAGAGTCAAAGATCATGTTCTATTCCTAGTAGTGGTGAATGTTAAGTGCGGTGCAGCAGACATTTTGGACAAGCATCCATCTTCAGTGTGTACAGTACATGGCTGCTTGACTTGAAATGTCTATTGCACTGCACTTTGCCATCTATGTACTCTGGGAAATGGGAGTAAAATGACCTATATCCCACATATGAAGCCCTCATCCTCATTTTTGAGAGCATATATTTTTGTTTTACCTCTATTTGTATCAGTGATGATACAAGAACTTTAACACTTGAGAGGCCAACGGATCATGGGGGTCTTGAGCAATTAAAGCCATCAAACAAAGCTGGTAAGTATAATTATGATTAGTATTTCCATGCATGGTTTTGAAAATCTAACAACACTGGCTTGCACAGAAAGTGGGACCAGGAAAAGTCACGGAGGAACATTTTAAACGCTGGGATGTTTCAATTCAAAACAGCCATCAACTGACTGTGGTTTGGCCTTTCTAGTGTTAAAAGACTAGACATCCGTCAAAGCACAGTGCTTTTCCATACCCAATTAGGAGTGATATAGCAGTACATTTACATACTGGCAAGAACATGACGATCACTGTTGCACCAGTAGCCCGAATCTGCTTCAGGCTTTCATCTGGGGCGATTAAGCGGTTTACATGGCGGACTCGTAAGTAACACTTCAAAAGCGGCAGAGAGAGGAAATAATGAAAAATGCAAATGGGGGGCAGATCATACAGGCTATAGAACGTAGCACAGATGGCCACTAAGCAGAGTCATTAGACTGTGATATATTAATGGAAATCCTACATATAGAATCGCTCACGCAGTGGAGTAGACTGTGTTCCAGCACTTGTTCCACTGCCTTCTTCGCTGTTTCTTCAATGCTTCACACCACTGTCATTTGCAGATGAGACATAATTGACGTGGAAACCATAATGAGATATATGGATCAGAACTTTTGAGTGATATCAGAAGCCCTCAGAAAAAAGAAGTTGAATGTTTTCAAATCTCGTTATCTGCGGTTTCGATGTTGAGGCTGTGTACTCTCGGGTGTTGTGCAGCGTTCGCACTCCCAATGACTTAAATTGACTGTGTAAGTGTAAAGTAAATTGTGCTGAAAAAAACTGATTGCATGCTTTTTTGTCGGAATGCTTCGACTCTTAGGAAAAATTGTCCCGTCTGCTTTGCCTCGAAACGTCACCGGTGTGTCACGGTCCCTACAATCACAGCACAGTCGGTTCAGATCACGAGCCTCTCACTAACCGCCATTGACAACCATAACCGAACTGTGTTTAAGGTTAATTGATGTCTTCATATGGAGGCCCACTGAAGTGTGCTTGGCGGTAATTGATGTGTTGCAATGGGTGCACTGAAGGGTGTTTGTTGCTAATTGATATCTTGGTATGGATTCGCTCAAGTGTATGAAAGTGTGAGTACGTGTGTGTTTGTGTGTGTGTGCACATGCAAATGTGTATGTTCAGCACTGTGTTTGTGGCTGGTGTGATGTATTAATTGATGACCTGCTATGGGAACTCTTCTAAGAATGCATTAATTGGCACTCAAAGGGATCTTAATGAGATTCCTGGTGACAATGCGCGCATGCATGTACACACACACACACACACACACACACACACACAGCAATTAGAGTATTGGAAGTCATCATATAGCTCAGTTGTGTTGAACAGCATTAACAATGGTCTGTCATTTTGAATTCAAATGACTATGAACTACGTGGTGGATTTAAATCAAAATTAAGAGTAGAAACAATACAGTTTACTTTGGAATAGAATTTATAGAACTTTTTTTTATATACCACATTTTATTTTCACATTTTCTGCATTTAAATTACTATTTAGATTATTATTCCATCCCGCTTCACTGGCCATTATCCATTCAACATGCAGGGAAATCATAAAAACATACATTCCTGTGTTCAGGTTGCTGTTGACCCATGATGTCATTAAGGCACGACTTCTCAATTAACGTGACCTTTTCTGTTCTCGCAAGGAAAGGGCGGGTTATCTGCTACTCTGCAAATGCAGAAAGACCGAATGGAGTAAATTAATTCTCCCATGTGCATGACGATCTCACATGCAAATGAGCTTTACACATGAAAATTGATTTCTCGCATGCAAAGGCCTAACACTCTATTTGTGGTGGTTTGTGTTTCGTTTTCCTTTCATGGATCTTCCCTGTAATGGGATGTGAAGATGTGAGCAGTCAAGGTGCAGTTTAGACCGTCATACCTCAATCCACCTCAACTGAGTTGGGTCGAAAAGTATTTTCGAATCCGTCATGGTTTATCTCAGCCTTTTTAGGTGCTGGATGGGTGAGGTTCATTATTATAGGGCAAAATAGTGAGGGGCAGTAAAGTTTAAACGATCGAAATAAAGTATTAGAAATGCTAATTATCTGTTCTTTTCTGGTTTGTGAATTAGAGTGCGATCACACCTACAGTCTTTCTTTGGTCCAAAACACAGTGGAAAATTTGGATTTGTTGCTTCTTTGTATTTGGTTCATTTAGAATCAAAATGCCCAATTACGTAAGTGAACCAGGGCTTGTAAACAAAAGTCACATGGACTCACAAGTAACTTGTTCATTGCACAGTTTTGGTATCCTGTCATCCTGCCAGGTTAGACATTTTGGTAGTAGGAGGGGGGGTCAAAACAAATCTGGTTCCAGTCCCTGTAACTTTAGCTAAGCATGACGGACTTATCTGTGTTTTTTGCTGCAATTGACGTTTTCTGGTGTCCATACAAGGTAAGAACACATGAAGAAATAGCTGACTATGAGCATCAGTCCAGACTTCATTATGTTCTGCTAGGCTTTCCAAGCATGAGGAACTGCTAGATGTCAACATTCGTCTCCTTATACCCATAAACCTTTGCGCTTTGGGGTCGTTTCTCACTCCTAACAAACTGCACTGTAGTCCAGAACTGCAGGGCGAACACAACTGAGGACTCGTTAGGAGCGAGAACACAACTGAGGATGGAGACTTGCATTTCCAGGTGTCTCGGTGTGGTTATTTGTTGCCACCAGTGTTCAAATGGCATTGTTCTCACCTGGCCAAAAGAATCAAACTAAAGGAGTAAATGCACCAGAGTTCAATCGTACCGCTCCAAACATGTTTGGTGTGAACGCACCTTACTTATCAGAATTCCCCTGTGGAAATATCCCACTCACCAGCCAATCCAAGTGGTTTGACCTATTTCCAATTGCTATTTGACCTAGGGTTGCTCAAGAATTCGCTAAGAAATCTGTCTGACCACTCGTGCAAAATGCTATACTTTGCAACTGTAGATCAGTGTTTCTCAACTATGTACCATCCAAGCCCAATAGCATGCAAGCTTTCAATCCAACCAACCACTACAGCAGCTGATTTCTCTGATTTTTACACCTTCAACCAGTGAGAAGGGAACTAATCAATCAAATCAGCGTTTGGTTGGAAGAAAAACCTGCAAACTCTTGGGCCTTCATGGCACAGAACCACTGCTGTAGACACAACAGAGATAATATATTCCCTTACATATTACATGCAAATAATCATGTTAAAGCTTCCTCATCGATATGCCGCTGTGAAATGCCAAGACATAATTCAGTAGCTCCAATGAGCAGCATTGCGCTTTCATGAGGTCCAAGGCAGGAGCTGCCAGTTAATCTGAGAAAAGCCCCTCCAACAGCCAAAAGTAAATTATGCACTGGAAGGAAAATAGTGAAATATAGCTGTATGAGAGCAGGTCCCGGCGGCTGTAGTTCATTATATAGTTCATTTTGCAGTTCCCGTGAGTAACGCCATCAAGATCATAATTCTTTGGACAATATATTTAAAGTTTCGCTCCATGTTGAGATAAACAGCGTTTGAAAAATACGACAGCCACTCTGACAAAATGAAAGCGCCGCACTTCGACAGAATGCTTGCCAACGTGAAAGTAAAACTCATTCTAAAATATTAAAAGGATCACCTATCATTTCTATCAATATCAACTGTATTTTTGAAGGTTTCAGTCCATTTTGATTCCTTTTTTCGCGTCAAAATTGATGTAACCTTTTGGAATGAATCTCTTAATTTAGCCAAAATCCTAGATGGGTAATGTGATTTTTGTGCGTTCACCTCCCAGTGTATTTAATAGTGTGTGTGTGCAGCATATGTTGCACAGTGAAGGAGCGAGCAGGGACTTGAATACAAGGTTTCTAAATCCCTTCCACAATTGTCTCCTACCATCGCTACCATATGGATCTACAGCCCTAAAGGCGTGTACTGTCTCTGTGTGATTCTGTGTGTGTGTTTGTGTGTATTATATGTAAGAAGAGCTAGAAAGCGTTTGTATGGGTTGTGTGTGTGTGTATATGTCTAGGCGACTTTGAATGTGTGTGTGTGTGTCTGTGCCTGTGTCGCCCTGCTCTGCAAGGTGCAGCGGGTGAATATGTCTGTTTTTACACTTGGCAAAGCTCGGGCGACGCTAACACACACACACACACACAGTCAGCTTGTAGACATTTGCATCCAAACGCTCCTTGACGTGACCTTATTATCATGCTGGGTGATAGTCATCTTCACCAGCAGCTAAACATCTGCTAGACCTGATGGTGGGAGGTAGACACACACACACACACACACACACACACACACATTCATATGCATGCAAAGACACACAAAAGCCACAGACAGACAGAAGAACACTCTCACATCCACACACACATATAACAAACACTGTGGGTTTGTATACTTGGCATGAAAGTTTAAAAAGAAAGACATGTTACAGAATCTCATAGCGTGAGTCGCTGTAGTAAGCAGTTGGTGGATGGTTAGAAAGAATAACCCACAACCCCCAAGACACCGAGTCGCACTCCATGCCTTCAGACCATAGAAGAACCATATGGATCCATTTTACGATGACTAAGCTGTTGTCGAACCCCATTCAACGACTGCGGCTGGCTTTCCATTCAAGTGTTTTTATGCAAATTTTTCTCCGGAAGCCCTGAGAGGCAAATTCAGGATCGTCTTGGCGAATCCAATTATCTAAGTTTCATCTACTTTTTCCTCCCGTGCTTATTTCAATGCATTGACTTACAAATCGCCAAAAATCGCCAGGATCCTTTTTTCCTATTTTGTTCTTCCAATTTTTGATCTTATGAAAAGTCCAGGCTTCTGTACCCGAATTAGAAAAGTTGAGAGTAAATGGAAAATTTCAATGAAATTTCCTCAATAGTGCAAAAAGAGTTTCTTTATGCTTACTTGAAGTGGAACTGTATATGTAAAATAAATTATGCAATAAATAGCATGGTAATGCATTTGTGCAATAAATAATGACTTGGTCTTGGTATAATTGGACCTATATGGTTCAGTACATACAGCCTCAGGTCAAACTGTTTCTGCTGTTTCTCTCATATATAAGGTGCCTTTTGTGGTTGCTTTGACCATAGTTATTAGAATATATATAGTCATTAGAATATTACCAAGTGCATTCCTTTATCCTTATTCATTTGCTTCAACCCAACTAATGAAAACACACCTAATTCTCATTTTACTTTATTTTTTTACAACATTTCAAACATTCGCTTAAAATTTGCTTCCCAGTTGGACGGAAGACAGATAGACAATAAAAGACAGTCGATGTGTAATTACAGGTGAGTGACGAGCATTTGAATACTCAAAAGTTCCAAAAAGTACTATAAGTAGTACTTTATAAAATGTTTTCTACTTCTGAAGGATCCTCTTGATGACCAGGGACACTGGGAAAGGGGAAGAGTACTTTTTTTTTTTTTTTTACACTTTATGCAGGCAAATACATCCTATTTTCTTTTCCAACTTTTTCTCTTTCTTCATGCTGACTATGGGGGGAAAAAAAGATTAGTGACATTTTGGAGGAATGGATCAATAGGAACAGCATTTTTTTTGTCTTGCCACTAGAAACAGGGTATTTCTGAGATATTGGCTTTTTCTCTCTCTCTCTCTCTCTCTCTCTCTCTCTCTCTCTCTCTCTCTCTCTCTCTCTCTCTCTGAATCTCTGTCTTCATCCCCATCTCTCTCTCTCTCTTATGTAGGGATGAATACCAGTGAGCAGAGGGTTGTAGAAGCAGGATCCACACACACACACACACATACAAAATGACTATGAATAAGCCATTGCTTCCATAGATGTATTGAGTAGCGGCTGGCTAGCAATGCAACCTCTAATATATAAAACATTAGGCTTGACTGCTCTTTGGAAAAAAAACGAGGGGAACTCAAAGCATTTAACTATCAGTTTCAGTTCACATCTGTTTTATTTTTTTTATGTATTCAATTCTTACAAGAAGATGAAGCATATTGAGCAATCGGAGAAGAGCCTTTCTTGGTTCATGATGTTGCATTTCATTAAATTTTCTTTAAAAGTCAAAACATTAGATATTGAATCAAGAGTACGATAAAATGATTCTATAGCGAATCTAAAATTAAACAAGCATCTTTATGTTGAGAGAAAATACTAGAGTCTGTTCAGACTTTTTGCCCCTTTAACTATTCATAAAATCGCTCGCAACAAAGGGGATTCATCGGAGCAAAGGGTAGAGCCTGTTTTAAACAAATGAAAGCAAAGGCAGGCTTTGATGTGCAAAAGCTACGCAAGAAGGAAAGAAAAGCTGTTATTACTCTGTCTACCCTGCATGTTTCAGCCGCGCTGCCTTCATTTAGGCTTTCTACAGGAAAAGTGAGGAGACAAACAACATACTTAGGCCCGGATCCAACATTTGTGTGGGTGGCTAATGTGTTTTGCGCCCATTGAAATGGAAGATTCTTAGTTATTAACCGAAAGCACAGGCGATTTTGTGCATCTAAAATATGGAAAGAACCAAGGCACTTGCGCTTTGAACCTGAATAATAATGTATTTTGATTTGTATTTTTGAATGACCTCCTCTGTGATTAATCATGTTACATATTGCATGTGGTATTTAATCCTTAGAAACAGCATCTCTTAGCACTTTTCTTAGCTCCTTTCTCTCTTAAGTCTTCTGCATATTCACCATTCTACAACGCTGCATTGCCCAGAGGCCGAAGAGAATGGACAGGAAGGTTAGGAGGAGGATCAATAATAATAATGCGATACTGTATTGACTCAGGGAGGTCAGAGGTCAGGTTCAGCTACAGAGCAGCAGTGCTGGAGCTGGTAGGGATTCAGCGTCTCGATCAAGTCTTGTCTCTCTTTTCTTCTATTTTCAAACTCAATTATGTGCACGGCATACTACTGTAAGTATCAGAAATGATTTGTGAAATGATTTGAAATGTAATGCTGCCCTTCAAGGCTTAGACCATAGCTTATGTTCTCATGAATTGATATATCGAAGTACAGCAACATTATGCACTACGAATACACAAAACTCTCCAAAACTAGTACGGGAAAAGAATATGAGCAATAAGAAAAACAAGGAATATATGGAGCTGGATCTTGGCAAACCCCTTCCAGTTGCCTTTAATCTGTCCTTGGGAGGTAATTTCAATCAAAAAAGCTACAACAGACAAACAAACCAATTTCATTCCCCGCTCACACCAAGCCTGCAATACTCTTTGCATCTGTTTTTTGCCTCTGTCTGTTCAAGTCCCTGAGCAGGCATAGACAGAATGTAATGAGCTTGTTATATTAGTTACTGTAATAATGATAATACCAGAGAGGGCCTCTTTTACTGTGATTATGGGTACCACAGTTATGGTTGGGTGTGAGGCAGAGCCAAGCACTGTTGGCATCAGTAAACTTCCTATAATCACAGTAAGGAATGCCCTCTATTATCCTCATTATTGCTTTTATACAGCAGTTTCCAATGCATGTACTCATAAGCGGAGCGACCGCGGGGGCAGAGGGGGCGACCGCCCCAGGGCCCACGCTCAGTAGGGGCCCCCCTACCCCTTCATACCTCTATGCGATCTCATTCCTAAATGACAACGATTCTGCCGCATGTTCATTAGGGACACCCGTTGCATAAAATCAAGCGCTCCTAACAAGTGACAACACTGCGTTTCACCAAGTGACAAAATGCGCACATGCAGAGCGGGCAGAAACCGGCAGGAAGGAAAACAACTCCAGAGAGAGACATGACGGAGAACAGTAGACATACACGGGAAAACACTTGTTCAAAGCTTGTGTTCTAAATAAGAGAAGAGAGATGTAAGTTGATTGTTTTTATGATAAGTGTTGGATTCATCAAGCATTTGAATTAAGCTATTTTGTCTGTTAAAAAACAAGCGCATATCAGGCCGACAGCGTGTTTTGAACTCAATTCAATGCATTGTCATACGGTTATCAATTAAACTACCTAATTCCACTAACGTTACTTAAATACCACAAGGTAATGATGCTACCTACCGTTAATGTTTGTAGGGCAGCAGATTACAAGTTATCTGGTTACTGTTAGCGATGTGCGGGTCAGGTTTTTTTCAACCCGCGACCGCCCGATCTGACACATGTATCCGTCCGACCCATTTTCATACACATAAAACAACGACCTTGAAACCGATCTGCAACCCGAAAAAAAGATTCAGGAAGCCAGGTAAATTTCCAAAGACTCGTAATTAAGGCTATACTTAATGCTGCACTGTGCAGTCAGTGTGCGCAGAATGTAATGTATGGATGGCAGGATAAACCAGCTGGAGATTGGAGAAGTTTAATACCGTTAATTCAATTTAAATTTCATTGGAATTTAATCTATACATTGTGCCATTGCCCATTTGACCCGCAAAGTTGATGTGACAGTCCCATTACAGTCAATATCATATTTTTTGTTGTTTCTGTCTGTATCAGGCAAAAAGAGTGCAGTAAAAATGTATAATAAAAATGGTTTTGCTTAAGAATCGTGAGAGGCAATCGTGATCTCAATTCTAAGCAAGAAAATCAAGATTGTCATTTTATCCAGAATCGTGCAGCCCTAGTATAGTGTTGTAGACCGCTGTGTCTATTTTATGTTTATGTTATTCCTGTGTAAGAAAGACATGGTACTGAGACAGTGCACCTGGCCTGTCGGCGTTCAGCACCACCGCCGATAGACAGCTGTCTGTGTGGTGGTGTCGCTGTGGTGCTGAACCGCGTGCTGTCCTCGGTGCTGAAACATTTGAACGCGACTGGCAACCTGTTTTGTTTTTTT